>NW_008612005.1:0-3947 GCF_000691845.1 Merops nubicus | reverse complement strand
CAGTGGCTGACATCCGGGGAGGACTCCATCCATCCTGCCTGTGGATCCTGAGCCCTGTGCTCCTGAACTGAGTTCCAGAACCCAGCTCCTGTGCCCAGTCGCTCTGTGGCTGAGCCCAGCCTGGGACCCTCTCCCCGGGGGCTGCTCCCCAGATGAGGGTGGCAGTGACTTATTGCCACCAGGGGGGAAGTTGGGTGCAGCACTAACTTTGTATATATTTGTACATATTCTATTTTATTATCATTATTACTGTTATTATTAGTGGTAGTATTATTCTCTTTTCTAATCAATGGCTCTCTCCCTTATTCCCTTTCTGTTTCCCTTTTGGGGGTGGGAGGAGGGGAGTTAACAGAGAGCATCTGTTACCGTTCTGGGGGCTGCCCTCACCCCAAACCACAGCAATTTCCTTTCTACTAAGCAGTCATAATTTATTTACAGGTGTGATTCTTTCCTAATGGAGTGATGGAGAGCATTTTGATGTGAATGTCATGTATATTGGGGAAGCTTTTTCATTCTAACTCTTTTATTTGCTTGGCAAGTGATTACAATGTGTGGAAGGAAACAGTGGAGTCTTCTCTGTGGACTGTTGTCTGTTGCTGCTCTGGATCCCCAGCAACTGTTGTTTTCCAGGTGTCCTGGGCATGAAGTAGGGTACTGTACATAAAACAGTAAGTGAAAAAAGTAAAGATATACTAAGATAACCTGGTGCACTTTGACATGTGCTAGCTACAGGTAGTATCCAACGCTGATTGCAGTTCCAGTATTCTGGTGTGGTCTTCACTGGTGCAGTGCTCTGTGGATAGCAGTGGCTCATGTGACCTTCAAACTTGTTCAGACCAGCTGATCATGTTATGGGAACTGTTAGGAAACCCATCCAACCATGAGGGTTATGATGGGTCTGCAGCACGTCTCTGCAGAGGAGGTAGACAACTAGAACCAAAGGATTAGAGATTGATGTTTTCATTTTATGACATGAGATTCCCCAAGTCATTGTTATTTTAATTTTGAAACACCCAAGGTCCATAGGCCCTTGCTGGTTGCTCAGGGTGGTGCAATTGAAGTGTAACTATCAGGAAGACAAAGATGATCCTGTATTCCTTGGTAAAAACAGGAAAGTTTCTCTCAGGCAGCATACATTCCTGCCTTACTGCTTAGCAAACGATATATTTTTCAGAGTGCATGACTGAGAAAATCCTGGTGAAAACAGTCGTCTTCAAGGTTCAACTTTTCAGGGCTAAGCAGAGAAGCAAAGCACATCACTGACAATTTATAGAGATCAGGATGCATACAAAAACCCACTGCATCCACCCTGGCAGAAAAACACTTCCAGGGCACAGGGAGAAAAGTGTCTCCTTGGCAGCCTGGTTCCACAAGACAGTCACATCATCTCAGGAACAAATATCACTCTTCACTCTGTGTATGGACTGGCTTTGATACAAGCCTAGTGCAAGGCAGGATGCAGCAGTTCAGTCAAAGCAGTGCAGACCAGCATGGAACTAGCTCAGGCTCAAGCCATGATTGCAAAAGCACTGTGAAAAAATTGTCTTGCAAAGCTTTGGTCTGAGGACCTGACTACTGAAGGCAGGGGAGGTGTTGCCAGAAATTCCCAGGCATTTAGGTGCAGGGCTGTTACTTCATGCAGTAGAACCCCAACCAACTGTATAACAAGTGTAAGACTTTTACGGCCCGCTGAAGACCAGAGCCACATCATTCTTCAAATTGCAATGCAAATGAGTGCATGGGAGACTGCTGTGTTAGTAAGCACACTTCACCCGAGGTAGGAGGGAAAACAGGATGACAACTCCCACCCACTGCAGTTTGTATCTTGCGCTGCTGTCTTGGGAATGTGGGGCATGCCAGCAAGACCTGGTCAGCCCTGCCTGCTGAAGGGGCAGGAGCAAATTATGAAGGACGTGTTGAGCTATCTTGACACTTTCCAGGTGTTACTCGATGTAAAAGGAGACCTTTATTATCAGAACAGGTGTCCAATCGATGCATACATGCGGCTGGAAACAAAGCAGTAGGGTAGGTCTGACTTTCTGTGGCCACGCTGGTTTTACTAACCCCTCCTGCAGAGGCTAACAACAGGAGTTTCTTCTGACAGTGGTTTGTACTCTTACCTTTTTAAGGTACCAATGATTCCTAACTGTTGTTTCTTCCTCCCAGTGTCTTAAAGCTAATGAAAATTTTGGCACTGCAAATGCAGCATTCCTAGACTAGGGTGAAGATCAAAAGGCTAATAAAAAGGTGTGAGTGCAGAAGAGATAGGCAGCCTTCGAGGAGGTTTTCATCCAGGTGGTGGAGAAGAAGGAGGTAATTAAAATCCTGCTTTAAAGCACCCTGAAGTTAGAGGAAACAAGCAAACAAACAAGCTAACACCTTAACGATCTGTTAAGGGGTTGAACAAAGGGTCGCTCACAAGTCCTGGTGGTAACAGTAGTTGCACCTTAGTCCATCGCAGGGGGTGAGAAGGCAAATGTGAAAATGCATAGTCCAGGTTCACCCAAGCTAGCAACACCCACCTCTGCGGGCACCTGCACCTCTGACACGGCACGCAGAACGGTTTGCCTTGCTGTGCCGCCAAGGGCAAAGCTGCTTCCTGCTGCTTCAAAGGTGGCAGCAGAGCCAAAGGAGCTTTGTTTCTGGTCTGCGGCCCATAGTTTATTTGTTTATTTGACCACAGATCGACCACATCCAGTGTCAGCAATGGACAGTGTAGACAGCTATTGTAGACAGAGCTTATTAGGAGCTACATCCTTTAAAGGGTGCCTGTAACGCCAGGAAATTTGGGAATAGTAGAGGCGGTTAAGGGATAACACAGTTATTCAGATGCTTGCAAATAATTACGCAAACTGTGGTTGGAGGGCTGACGACTCATTTCTTACCAATCTGTTCTCCTCCTCTGGCTCAATCAAGTAACATGTTTGAATATACATGGTGAGCATCACTGGCATTGTTGGAATAATTTCAGGCATGGTACTCTGTATTTTTATGAGGGTGGTTTCTCAATTAAATGTGAAAGAACACCTTTACATGTGGTCACTAGAATTTTTTTCTTTGTAGTACTGGACATGCAAAAATATCACTTCTATCCTGTGATTTTTGAGTGTGATTTTCCGTTCAAATTTCATGTCCCGTCCACTGAATCCTAGATGTAAATAGCTACTAAAATGCAAAGAAGTCATTTCAGGAGTATTCGCTTTATTGGCCCACACGACAGAGGAAAAGGAATTTCTTATCCTAGTACTATGGTATTTTAAATAGGCAGTAGGTAAAATTTAAGGTTTGTCAAGCTGGCAGCACTTCCTCATCCATGCAGTCCAGGCTCCATCTGTTTTAACCAGTGAAACCTCCTCCTGTTGTGTCATGCCGGGACACTCTCCGGTTTCTCTCCGAGTTTTTTATTGGCCCACACGACAGAGGAAAAGGAATTTCTTATCCTAGTACTATGGTATTTTAAATAGGCAGTAGGTAAAATTTAAGGTTTGTCAAGCTGGCAGCACTTCCTCATCCATGCAGTCCAGGCTCCATCTGTTTTAACCAGTGAAACCTCCTCCTGTTGTGTCATGCCGGGACACTCTCCGGTTTCTCTCCGAGTTTCCTAACCCGTGATTTTCCTCCCTCGTCCTGACGCCACACGATCCCCCGCCTCTGGGAGGGCTGCGCCTGTGCGCTCGCCGACACCTGCAGGCACCGGAGGGGTTTTTGTTTGTCCTGCCGGTGGTGGAGAGAGTGCTTGCTGCGCCTTCCCCGGTGGAAGCGTGCCGTACGGGAAGGGTGGGAGGCGCAGTGCCTCCCCCCCTCGGGGGCCAGCCCGTGCCGGTGCACCGCCACGTCGGTGCACGTCGGAAATGCCGCTGGCACGGGCGGCAATTCCGGCGCCGCCCGGCGACACAAAGCACCGACGAGCAGCGCCCAGACCCCAGGCTTTAAAAAGCGCGCGGAAG
>NW_008612004.1:0-3555 GCF_000691845.1 Merops nubicus | reverse complement strand
GGGCGTGGGCAGGGAGAGCCAGGCTGGAGCAGGGGCACGGGGCCAGCAGCAGGGCTGGCACAGCTTCCAGCCACGTGTTCACCACCCTGCTCGGCTGCCTCGCTTTCACTTCTGAGAAAACAGCCCAGGCAGGGCCACCAAGGGAGGGGAAGTGGCTAACCAGAGCTCGGGCCTCCTGCCTGCAGCTTCTCGGAGGATCGTGGGGGTTGGAAGAGACCTCTCAGACCATGGAGTCCAGCTGTCAGCCCAGCACTGCCAGGGCTCCACTGAGCCATGGCCCTCACACCACATCTCCAGGGCTTTTCACCTGGCCATCAGCCACCTCCCTCCCTGCATGGACGGCAGCAGGGACCTTCCTCGTGGCCACCAGCACTGGGACGCCTCTGGGCAGACGTTGCCTGTGCCTCCCCGTGGTCTTCCTCCACAGGAGGAAGGGATGAGGAGCCATTTGGTGGATGGAGACATCCCTCAAGACTTGGAGAGGCAGATGGAGCATGCAGATGTCGGGGCTTCTGGCTGTGCATGGGACAGATTGATGGTTCCTCAGCTTTCCCAGGCTTGATGTTCCTCAGTGAAGCTGTTCCCACCTGGAGGGATCTCCCCAGCCTCTGTGGGGGTAAAATGAGTCAGCAGGGCTCCCCTGGAGGTTGAATTTCCTTTTTTATTCCACACTGGCATGAGAGGGGTGTGTCAGTTGAGGCATTTCTCCACCAAAACACCACGGTGAAGAGCTGTTGCTCTTGCTGAGCTTAAAACCTTGTATGACAAGGGACGTGATGTCAAACCATGGATCTAGATAGGATCTCAGCAGTCCCTCCAGAAGTCCTCCTTCATCCCTGTGTACCCACAGCTCCCTGGTCCTCTCCAGGCAGCTGAGGATGGTGCTGCCCAGGGCGGGGTGTGCTCGGGGACGTCTGTGTCACGCTGCTCTTCAGAGAGGAACCACGTCCCCCTGGGCAGGGAAGTCCCCAGCTTCCCAGACGGTCTGGCCGTGCTGATGTAAGAGGCTGTGACTGTTCTGACCCGGGGGATGCCGGCTGCTGCTGCCCTTCTTTCCCAACGAGCCCTCTCACGTGTTTTGGGGGCATCTTTCCACATTTACAGGAAAGGAGAAGCAGGACCCTTCCAGGTCCTGGCTTGGGAGCAGGGCTGCGTGGGAGGGGACACAGCTCTTCTTGTAGGTCACGTTTCTTCTCCCAAAGCCCAGCTGGACTCTCCTCGCCCACCCAGGTCCCAGCTCATCCTGTGCTGAGGATGTGAGGTCCCACCGTGGGGCTGGCAGCAGGTCCCATCCTGAGGGGAGTGAGAAGGAGCCCTGGCTTTGTGGGACCTGACCACAGCTCCAGGTCCCCATCAGCTCATCCTCCTGCCGGGTGGATGTGAACCAGCCCCCTGCTGTGCTGAGCAGCTCAGCTCTGCAGCCCTTCCCTCCCTGTCCTCCCCACAGCGTTGATGGTTGGACTCCATGACCTCAAAGCTCTCCTCCAACCTAAACTTCTCCACAGTTTGAAGCTCCTCCAGGTCCTCGCTGAAGTTCCACCTGGGTGGACACCGAGGGGGTGCCTGTGATCAGAGGGACTTTGTGCTTCCTTCCCCGGGCTGCCGTTCCCTGCACAACCCCCACCCGTGCTCCTCCTCTGACTTCATCCCCCAGGTATCCGAAGAGACAATGCTGGTGGTGGCGGCCAGCTCCCATCCTGTCCCCTGTCCCCCGGCCACTTCCCGGGATTGTTCTGCTCGGCGTGGACGGGGCTGGCCCCGGGATGGCTCCCGGGATGGCTCTCACGTGCCTCTCCCCCGGTGCTGTGTTCAGAGCAGGTCTGGGGCACGGGAGGAGGGCAGGGAGGGGTTGTCCCCTCTCCCGGGGCTTTCTCCTGTCACCTCTCCCCCTGGCTTCGTTAGGAGCTGCCCTCCTGCCATCCCCACCAGCAGACACGTTGGGCAGGAGCCCCGTTTCCATCCCCAGACCCTTTAGCTGGTGCTGCTGGGGTGGGTCCAGGCTGGGGTGAGCTCGAGGGAGAAGGGAGGAGTGTGTCGGACCCGGGCTGGGGCTCCCTGCTGGCTTAGCTGGCATTAGCCTCATAATTAGACTAATTAAACTAATACCAGGGGGTCCAGCCCTGCTTCACCATTCCTGGGCACCACGCCTGCATTCAAGCAGGGGGCTAAGCCTGCAGATAACCCTCCTCGACATAATCCCCCCCATTTCTGCACCCAGAGCTTCACAGTCTAGCCATGCCCTGATCTTTGGACCCCAAATATCTTCCCTTCCCTTCTCATTCTCCAGGGCCTGGGGACTGGGTCACCCCGCCACACCCACAGCACAGGGGCTGTGCAGATGAGGTGGTGGGACACTGGGTGGTCCCAGCTCCACTTCTCTGCTTCTTTGAGGGGACAAGAGGGAACAAGCTGCCCCAGGGGAGGTTGAGGTTGTCCCTGAGGAACAATTTCTTGCCCTGGAGGGTTGCCCAGGGCTGTGCCAGGCTGCCCAGGGCAGTGGTGGAGTCCCCACCCCTGGAGGGGTTCCCAAGCCGTGGAGATGTGGGGTGAGGGACACGGGGCAGTGGGGACCTGGCCGTGCTGGGATGGTTGGACTCGATGACCTTAAAGATCTCTTCCAGCCCAAACGATTCTCTGGTTCTACGATTCTCCCTCCTGGCCACGTGTTTCCAGCTTTTGCTATTTCAGGGCTTCCTGTTTCCCTGCAGCAGCAGCTCTGGCCCCGTGTCCCTGCCGTGGGTCCCACCTCGCACTCAGCCGGGGGATTTTTTTTCCTTTCTTCTGGTGAATCTCCCGGGCAAGTGGTGCAGAAAACAATGGGGAGGAAATCGGGGCTGGGGTCTGCTTTCCTGGCCCTGGAGCTCTGCCCGTGGAGCGTCTGCGAGTCCCTCCAGCTCCCAGTTTCTCTTCCTGGAGCTCCTGCACGGGGCAGCCCAGAGCAGGACAGCGGTGGGGCTGAGCTGAGCTGAGCTGAGCCTCCTCCTGCCCTCCACTCCCTGCCCCCCACATCACAGAGTCATTTAGGTTGGAAAAGGCCTTTGAGATCAGTGACTGTTGCTTTGCAGGAGGTTTTCTGCTGGGATTTCCACGCTGCACCTCCCTGCCTGGTGCCTTGGGGGTTCTTCCCAGCTTTTTGCTGTGCAAGTAAGAGAACAGACGCTGACTCCCCAGGAGGGAGAAGCTTGCAAGTAAGAGAACAGATGCTGACTCTCCAGGAAGGAGAAGCTCATTCCGTGGGGGCATGGTGGGGCTGTCAGCCTGGTGGGAGTGGGACATGGGCAGTGCAGAGGGCAAGGGCCTCCTCTGCAGGACACCACTGAGCCCACCAGACCTGGGCACAGGGACTAGGGGGGAGAAGGGGACCAGGAGGACACCAAAACAAGGAGGGCAGGAGAAACCCACTCACGGCTGCATGTGCTGGGCACAGGACAGGTTCTGGCCACCCGCTGCTCTCCATTAGCCCTGAGCAGGGTTGGGGGGAAGGCAGACCCCAAACCCAGCAGCCCCACTGCTGGGGGGAGCTGGGGGTCAGTGTGTGGCCTGTCTCAGCACACG
>NW_008612003.1:554-797 GCF_000691845.1 Merops nubicus | reverse complement strand
CATGGCCTTGAGGGACTTGGGTCACCCCCATCCTGAGGGATTTGGGTCATCCCCAACCTGAGGTGGCATCACTGTGACTTTGAGGGACTTGTGTCACCCCCATTCTGAAGGACTTGTGTCACCCCCAGCCCAAGGTGGCATCACTGTGACCTTGAGGGACTCGTTTCACCCCCATTCTGATGGACCTGGGTCACCCTCACCCCAAGGTGATGTCACCATGGCCTTGAGGGACTCGTGTCACCC
>NW_008612003.1:0-221 GCF_000691845.1 Merops nubicus | reverse complement strand
CCTGAGGGACTCGTGTCACCCCCATTCTGAGGGACCTGGGTCGCCCCCAGCCTGAGGTGGCATCACTGTGACCCTGAGGTGGCATCTGCCCCTGAGCCCGATCTGTCCCTGTCCCCAGCGTGTCCCTGGGGTGTCCCTGGGGTGTCCTCATTGTGTCCCTGTGCTGTCCCCGGGGTGTCCCCAGGGTGTCCCCATCATGTCCCTGTGCTGTCCCTGGTGTC
>NW_008612002.1:0-432 GCF_000691845.1 Merops nubicus | reverse complement strand
AGGACCCATGCTCCATCAGGGGAACAGTGTAAGGAAGAAGGAGCAGCAAAAAGAATCTATTATGGACTGGCCCCATAACTCACCATTCCCCATCCTCCTGCACCCCTTAGGGAGGGAAGCAGAGGAGCCAGGAATGAGGGACTGAACGTGTCCCTGGGAGGAAGTTGTGAAGGAGGTGAAATGAAAGGAGTTCTTAGTTTTGTTTTTATTTCTCACCATCCACATTTTGAATAGTGATAAATTAATTTTCTTCCAATCAAATCTGGTTTACCCATGATAGCAATTGGTGAGTTATCTTCTTGTCTATACCTCAACTCCCATCTTAGTTTATCCTCGCATCTTGTTGAGGAAGTAGATTGAAAGAGTGGTTTGGTAGGCATCTGGCAGCCAACCAAGGTCAAGCAACACAAGAGTAAGGACTATTTTAATCCT
>NW_008612001.1:0-24482 GCF_000691845.1 Merops nubicus | reverse complement strand
AATGTTTTTAAATATTTATTTATAAATCTACTTATATTATAAATATTTATTATTAGAAATAATAAAGCCCTAGAATGAAAATGGGTCACGGACTTAACATAAAGCCTAATCTAAAACAGACAGCACTTCATGAACAGGGGTGCTCACGTTGCAATGAAATCTGAGCTAATGGAACAGGTTATCACTGTAAAATGTTATTGTTCTGAAGGGCATCTCCGCTTTTGCTTTGCAGTCCAGCATCTCCTCCTACCAGATGATGCAATTCCATCCTAATCCTGAATCCTGGTGTTGTGTAACAGGACAATTGCATGCAGGAGGAAGCAGCGAGGACATCAGTTTGAAGCTGAGAGCAGTTAATACAGTGCTGCCCCAGGGACTCTGCAAGAGCAGAGCTGGGAAGGTACCTCGGCTGTTCTCAGCCCTCTTCAACCTTCTTCTCTATACAGTGAGAGAATGAAGTACATTTTCCATGTAGGACAGAAGGTGAAGCAGAGATACAGAGAAAGGAATCATGTAAGACATCTGTAGCAGATGTGGGAAACAAAACAAAATTTTCTGTCAGGCCTCTGCAAATGCAAAAGGCTGTATTTCCCATGGTACACTTTAACACAATTTACACTCTGTAAGGCGTTTGTCTTCCAGGATTCGAGTGACTTGCACCCTGCCTGTTAGGACTGCTTACCCAGCACCAGTGCTGGCTTGGAGCAAGCAGATTTTCAGCAGTTTGATCACCATCCAGCAGCTCCGCAGAGCATTCTGAGGAGAGACAGAGCCAAACTTCTCCAAATGTAATCTCATGACAGAGATGTGCATAATTTTTAAAAAGGGCAGAATTACTACACCATGGTGCTGTAGCAGAGAGCTTGCCATTGCCTCTCAGCAGGGACACAGGCATTGCTGTGCCTTCTGAGATCAGTAGTTCATATGCTCCAGAGGTCTGGCTCTGAAAGCAGGTGGGATCAGCTCCATCTAACAAGCCTGCCACAGAGAAGAGTCCTGGGAGACTCACAGGGAGTTATTACCTTTTGGGAACTGATTCATGCCAGGAAGCAGAGAGTTTTGCATCCCTTTAATGTTTTTCTTACCTAAGGTAATGACTGTTCTTACAATCTATAATAAAGGACAATAGGGACTTTTTGCTGGAGGATGCTGTGCATGAGACACTATTATTTAAAGCCTTTCTGGAGAACCAGTGTATGCATGCACAAGTATGTTGCATTTCAAGTATTCTCTTACTGATACACCCTTCCTTAGCTTTAAGATGTCCTGTCTTGGCATGGTCAAAGAGCAAACCTTTCCCCACTGTTCACTGATTCTGCCTTACCCAGAACCATAGGCTCAAGGTGAGTAAGAAGGAATCTTGGGCTTTGCTACTACATTTTGAATTTGATTTACAGTAAGATACTGTAAATCAGTAAAGCAGACCTCAGTTTGGTCAACTGGAAGGCCAGATCCTGAAATCCCAGGTGCTGTGAGTTGTTTTTCTTCCATAGTCTTTACATCTTCCCTGGCTGCACGCTTCTAATCAGTTTAGGAGGTGCTCCTTGATCAACAGAACCCCACCCAACTGCTATCTCTTAACATCCTTCAGTGACAAGAATTGACATTTTTCAGGTCATCCACCACAGATTCACCCTGGGAGGACGCAACTTTAGCTAGAGGCTGGAAGAGAGGGACAGGAGGCTGTTGTGCTGTAGAGGGATGCTGGGGGGAGCTGCTTGTGCAGAGGACTAAGCCTCTCCAGCCACCAGTTAGGGGGGAATTAGTCCCTTGAGTAAACCCACTCTTAAATGGCTGTGGGGTTTCCATGGAAGGGTGCTTCAACTCCTCATCTTCATAGGCAGGAAGAAAAGTCACCTCCCCTCAACTAAAGGACACGTTCAGTAGAATGCTATTATGTAGTTGTTATTCTGGAAAAGAAAAGCAAATGAGATTTCATAGCCTAATTTTAGTCCCATATGTGTTTTGAATTTCCCAAATTAGGAATTTTGATAGCAAAAATGTCAGCATGAATTTCTCTTTTTGCCCTTTGCACCTTTGCTGATGTACCCAGCTGAGCACTGATGCATGGTTGAGCAGACAGTGGCTATGATTACGACCCTGCAACATTTAGGTAAAAAGAATTGCTGCAATTTTCTATGTCAGGCTATGACTCAGTCTAGAAGTCTATTTTCTGTTAGACTATTTCAGCGTAAGTACTTGTGCACTGCTCATGCCAGCCTTGGCTAGAAAATAGCACTGTGCCATACTATGAAAAATTTCTAAATGAAGGCAAGCAGTCCCAAAAGCAAAAGCCAAGGAATTCTACCCAGGTGTAAGAACACAACCACCACCTCTGCTTTGAGGTGGACCAGATGAAACGACTTTGGACTAATCTAATTTCCTGGATCAAAAACCTGTGGAAATGGGGACTGGTTACTATAGGAGTTGTAAAGATGGAGTTGGTTGCAAAGTGCAGAGCTGTACCTCAGCTCTCTGCTGGTGTGGGCCTGGGAGATGGAGGGCTCACCTGACTGGAAAGGGTGTGTTGCTGCACACCCCTGCTCTTCCATCCACAGCCACCACACAATCTGCTGGGCTTCTGTTCTGGAATTTGTGTTTGTTCTAGATTGTAACTTTTCTTTCTGTTTTTCCTCTTCCAGCACAGGGTGTTTCCCAGTGCAGAGCTCGAGAGCAGAGTTGTCCCTCCATTCCCCTATGGCTGTCTCCTCCCACAGTGGCTGCTTCTTCAACAGGAATCCAACTGAAGCAGCAAGCAGGGTTTGCATTCTAAAATCTGGAAACTTCCTCAGTGGTTCTTTGCAGATTGCACACTCTATGTGTGGTTCCCAAAGCACAATTTACATGGAAACATGCAGCATATTTAGTCTGGACATATTCCCAGACCTTCTTTGCTGCAGACAGGTTGTTTTGTTAGATAGAGACATCAGCCACAGCAAACATTTTTAAATAGTGGCTCTCCAGCAGTGATGTTACCTTTCTCACTTGGCTTACATTGAGGACAGTTAATTTCTGTGTTTGTTTGGTCTATGTGGGCTGTTACATGATGTGCTAATGAAGAGAGAGAGAACAATAATGATGCTTAGCACTTTTACAGCACTTGTTCCATTTTGCTGCGTAAATATTATCTGATGAATTTTCCCAAGAGCCCCAAGGAGTAGATTAATACTATTATCTTTCTGTTTAGGGAAATAGAAGCAGAGAGGTGAAAGACAACATGAAAAGGAAACAGAAGTGCACAGAAGTCCTTTTCTAAGTTTTTTGTAGCATATGAAAGAACTCTGTAGATATTGCTCGTCATTCTGCTTGCAGTTTACATTTAGATGTAACAGGAGTATTAAATTTTGCCTTCCTTTGGCTTTACTGGGAGCATGACAAAAAAGGAGCAGAAATACCCTTAAAATGTAACTGGAAGGTGAGAAAGTTAAACCGTCAGGGAGGATTTTCTTCTAAACGTTTTATGCATTAAAGATAGCAAAGTCTTGGAAACAGAATGAATAAAAATCACTTATCTCAGTTAGGCACTGCTTCCTTGCCTTTCTGCTCTCCTCAGAAGTAACCATCCCACTCCTCTGTGCAGAGCCTGCTTCAGTACTTCCTGGGCTGCTCTTGTCTCAAGCGCAGGTCCCCACACCACTGTCCTTGGACTGGTATTTTAAACCTAAACTGAGCAAGAAAAAAAGGACCTGGATTTGGACAGATGATAAACACTGGTTGCTCTCTCCATCCAGCCTTTGAAAAACTCTCTAGTGTTTCTTTAGTGACATTGAATATGTTAGTTCCAAAGAGTAGAAATAAATCTCTTCAACAATTAAGGTACCTCATTCTCTGATAGCATTACCCTCCTTGAAGAAACACAATACATAAATTAATTTCATAGCTTGTGTTTACAAGATGCATTTGTCCTTTCAAAACAGAAACATTATGTTCTTAAAACCCATTTTTAGTAGAAAAGCCTCTGACTGCCTACATACAGGCATGGATGTTTTCTGATTACCACTAATCAAACTTCAAGGTTGATGCATCTGCAATTCAAGGGTAGGCAGAATAAACTCATGTTAGTGAAAGAAAGGAAGCAACATTAGTCTCAGAGTTTAAAACAGAGGGAGTAAAAATTCATTTTTGCTAGAACATGTTTGATTAGTTGCACTATTTTTATATACAGAGTACATAATGAAAAATGTGTTTATATACTTAGTGATATCTACTCTGTGAGTGGAGGTAGGAGTGTAACCGTGTCCATTTGCCTTCTCTCTGCACGAAGAGTGGTGCTGCAGCACCTTGTGGTTTAGCCTGTGAACAGCACAGCTGCACCTGGGGCCAAACACAGCCAAGATGTCACCACGGCTGATTTGCCAAGACATTTCCTACTGGCTGAGAGACCCTGGTAAGAGTTTTGAGACAGTTATGCTAAAACAGAAAGTGCTTCAGCTGGGCAATGGAAATAGATGAGTTCTCAGAAGCACAAGTCCTCCCTCCTGGGCAGGCTGCTTGCCACGAGTGTCCCCATATTGACACCATATGTGGTCCCTGCGTGCTTTCAACAGGCACCGTGGGTAGCCTGTGTCCCTGCTCTTGGGGACTGCTCTGTGTGTGCCAAGCAGGAGAAATTTCGTGAGTCTTGGCCTTGCACAGCAAGCCAGTGCACACCTCGTTGTTCTCTAGCTGCTTTGTCAGCACACCAGTGTAATGGTGAGACTGGGGGGGGTCTTGTCAAAGCACAGGGTTAAAAATGTAATTGACATATAGGAACCAAAGCTCAAACAAAACACAGACCAAACTAAAACAAAGCACATAATCTATAGTTAGTTCCTCCTACTTTTAAAAAGCTTTTCAGGATTTTCTTCAGGAGTACCACAAGCTAGGAGGTAACCAGTAATTGTTTCCAAAGCTGAAAGTGGAGCTGACGACCCTGCCCTCTGCTGTGATCATCAATTCATACTTGCATTCAAAGTTCTTTGGAGAAGCTACCTGAGTAGAGAAGATTTTTTATCCCCAGTCTTTTCTCTGAGATACCAGCAAATGTACAAATATTACCTGCCTTCTTCAGGTCTTCCCTTGCGTTCCTTACTTAACATGTTTCTACTTCTTATCTTTTCAGGGCTGCCATACTTTATAGGTCATGTACCATGAGAAGCACCAGTTCTGCTTACACCTTTTTAGATCTGTGGCTTCCAGCTCACTGTGAACTTGGCAATGAGTCTCTGATGGTGATTTTGCTCTGAATTAGGTGTTTTTTCTCAGTTAATGTTCCTCTCTCCACCACACTTACTATTAGTCCTGTAGTCCTGCTGCTCCAGCCATTCAAGGTGTAAAATGCAATGTATGATCAGAGCCACTTTGAGAGCTCCTTGTTTTCAGTTAGAAAACATACCATTTTCTCATGTAGGTGTTACAGCAAATGTTACAATTTGCTTCTTTTAGTGGATTTTGTCATAGAAAAAGGGTCTGTAATGAGCAGCAGTTTTGGGGGAGACTGCAACCATGCAAATCTGTATTCTCTGGCCTCCTCCAGCCACAGTGGTGTGTGCCATTTGTGGACTCCTGTGATGTCTGCAGCCTTCTTTAATAGAGTTTTTGCTTGTACCAGTTTAGTGCATTGTATTGTTGTTTTTTTTCCAGAATGAAAACAGTGAAATTACACGCAGTGATGTCTCAATAAATTTTCATTTCCATAAAATAAACCACAATCAATCACAAGACAAAGAGGGTGTTAATGACTTACACTGTTTCTTTTTATTATTATTTTTTTTCAAGAAGGACACTTACACAATGCGCTGCACTTGAAATTGTTCATTTAATCTTACCTGGTCCCATTTAATCTCCTGGCAATTGGAAGAACCACAAACCCCATCAATGTAATTTTAATCTTCTTAAGTGAGCAAATACAAGCATGTACTGTGTCAGTGTGGTTAAATTGAACCTCACTGCATCTTTTATTCATCCTGGACCATTCACAGGCAAAAACCTTTCTAAATCTCCCTCTTCCTTGCAGCTCCTCCAGGTACTTTTGGAGAAGGTGCCTCCTCAGCAAGTTCTGGTAATTGGCTGTGGGTTTCCAGGGGTCAGTAAGGGTAGATGGATGGGGCTGATCTCTTGTATGAGCCCATCAGCTTTTGAGAGAGAGCCCTAAGGAAGAATGTTAAAAACCATGGGATCCTAGCAAGGGTTCAGAACATAGTTACTCCTCTTTTTGCTTTCAAATGAAGATTGCTTCCTCTAATATATACGAACATATTGATTTCTCTTTCGAGTCAATACTAAAATGTGTTTCTGCAGCTTTTTTTTTTTGGTTAGGCTGCATTTGGTACTTGCGTCAATAAATCATGATGTTGAGCTAAATGGAAACTATGGTCTCTAACCCCTGGGGCTCCAGCTGGGGCCATCGGTCTGTTATGGCCAAGGGAGCAGCCCATGGCTGGAGATGCTCCCCAGGAGCACTGCTGTACCTGTGAGGCTCAAAGCAGGGGGGTTAGGAGCTAAAGAGATTCTGGCAATCCTTCCTTGTGGTTGCTGGAGCTACCAAGCTCGCACTTAGGATTTTAAATTGTGAATTCTGAGACTTGAGGGATGAAGTGAATATTAATTCAGTTAAATATATGACCAAAGACCTTCTGGGGAAGGTGATAAGGCAGCACTGACCCGACAAGGGCAGCTCAGAGTTTTAAAGCAAAGAGGGAATGGCAGGACATGCAAATGGGATCTGGTGTTTTATCCCTTGAAAATCTAAGAGAACTCTGTCAGTGACAGGGGTTTGAGACTTTCTGCTGAATGAGGTACTTGAAAGGAGATGGACTGAATCATCAGGTCGCACCAAGAGCCTTTTGACTGAGCTGGGTGAGTGAATTCTGTTTTCACATGGTCCTCACTGGGCTTCCTCTGATTTCCTTTGTCTGAAATGGGAGGTTTTAGCTGAAAAAAATTGTATATTAAACCATCTTTGCTAAGGACACTGTATTCTTTTCTATTCCATCTCATGTGCCTTTAGAGGCACATTTCCCAGAGTAGGGCTGCAAAACCATCTCAGGTTCTTGGTCAGATCAACAGCTTTGGCCTCATGGCTGTGCTTCCCAGGGAGATGGCAGAGCTGGGCTGCCTGTGCCAGCAATGGACACTGCCACAGGCCCTCTTTGCTGGGGAACAGGACCACAACCCTTGGAGGGCTTTTGTTTTTGAATAAAAGTATCTTCAATAGAACCAGAACATAGTGCACTTTATAGCACCTCTTCTGGGAGAGAAACTGGGCGCAGCAGGTGTTCACTCTTTGCCTCTCCTCTAATTCCAGATATCAGTGTGCTGTCTGGGATTCCTGTTCCAATCTTTGTACTGGCATGAAAATAGCACCACATCACATGGTAGGTAAACCTCCTTTTTTTTACCAGTAAATAAAGCAGTTAATTTCTAAGACGTTAGTGCAATGACAGCACTAACAATAAAAATTAAGAGCAGTTACACCTTGACACAGTTGAAAAATAATGCTTGGCCAACCCTTATCACTAGTATAAGAGGCTACTCTCGTGTGTTCTACTTCTCTCTTTCATCACAACGAACTGCATTTTCACATTGACCTTTTGTTAGTTTCTGATGCTGAGGAGTTCTATCTTGGCTACACTTCCCAGCATGCTGAGAGGTCTGTTGCTCTTCACCTGGTTAGAGACAACGCCCTCCTGTAGTCAACTTGAACTAAATAAATGCCTGAACCAAGCAGGGCTTCTCTTAGACTGTCAGGACTTGTGCATCTGTGCTGTTGGGTTGTCCTGTTACTAGATTCATCCATTATATTTGTGGTGGCTGAGGAAATCATGAGCTTTCTGCTGGAAAGATCATTAAACACAGGAAAAATTGCCTGCAGCAATTGTGAAACTTCCAGTAGAGGTTAGACAGGGCAGATAGCTGTCAGATATGATAAATACAGATAATTCTGGCTTGGGACAGAGAAATAGATTGCACAACCACGAGGCCCCTTCTAGCTCAATTTGCCCAGCTTTCTGTATAGAACATATATTATTAACATGCATATCAGTGTCCCAGTGTGGTGCATTTTAATATCACTCATAGTGCAATAAAATTTGATTTCCCCGGGAGAACATTCATACAAAATTACCTTGTGCCATCTGCAAGAATGAACGGTATGATATTTGCATCTAAATACAATGATGTTTTCATGACAGAAAACTGGTGAGCAGTGGCTGATGTGCTGGAGGCCTGTGTCTGGCATGTGTGCATTGCTGAACAAGGCTGGGGCATGCTTCAAAGTGGTGCCTCTTGAACAGACCACGAAATATAGAGCCCCCCAGGTCATGGGGTGATCACAAAGGATTGGACTACTGGGAAACGGCTATACTTACAAAACAGACAGAGAGAGGCTTTGTAGAAATAAAATGGAGAGTTCAATTTGTTTAATAAGAAGATGTGAGCTGTCACAGTGTGGTGTGGTTGCCTAACTTGATGGACCCACTCACTGGACCCTCAGCACTTCCATGCTCTTTGATTCAGTGCAGATCTTTGGTTACAGCTCCAGGATGCAAAGGTGAAGGAGAACTCTAACACCTCTTGTGCAGCCACACCATACAGTTTAACCTCTCTGGACTCTGAGAAGAGAGGTTTCAGCCCTTGCATCTTCCCAACAAGAAGTGCAAAGGAGGTCACACAGGCTCAGCAAACCAACCCTCCCTCTGTTCCTGAACTAGGCAGGAACACTGCAAATGCCTGGAAAACAGCTAAGCCCTGAAAGCAGCTCCTGCACCAATGTTTCCCATGTTCCTCCTCCCCAGGCTGCCTCATGTATCAGCTGAGCTTTTCTGGCAGGTAAAGCCAGCAGCCCTGCTTACAAAGATGGAATCTTTCAGCTCGTGCATCAGACATGTCCCTGAATGATCGGATTTGCTCAGATTTTCTTCTGGTATAGCCACAACAGAAAACGTGGGGGAAAAATATATAAGAGCAATATAACCTTTTTGTATTTGTGACTTTTCTGCTTCTTCTTCTCCCAGTGCAGATTAGTGGTGTCAGCATTTGCTTTTGCTGTGCCACAGCATTTGGTGGTTACAAATCACCCACAACTCCTTACGAGGTGCCCAGCTACCTAGTGTTCAATTCTTTGTCCACTCACCACATTCATTGCCTTGTTTTCTCAACTTTAACCAAAATCAGATGGTTTCTCTTTAGCTGGTGGTCTTGTGTTCTTGATGCCTCTTCTGCCCTGTCGTTAGCCTGGCCTCCAGTTTCCATAGGGATTGCAAGCCTCACCTTGCCCTCTAAATCACTCTCCCTTTGTTGTGTTTCATGACTGCAGAAGGACATTAGTTTGCTCCAGGCACTTAAGTAGAGGGAAAGATGGATTCGATTCCCTCAGCATAACAGTAATTTCAGTGAGAGCAGCTTCAGACCAGGGAGGAACTACAGAGAGCATGTTATTGTGTAAAGGTCACTGTGTGGAGGTTTTAATGAAATGGAGTTCCATGGAGCGCTTGATGGCAAATGAAGGCGAGACCTTGAGATCTCAAGAGGAGACAAGACTATTCTCATTCCTCTAATGCAAAAGCAACAATGTCCTTAATACAGAAAGCCAGAAAGATTAAGAGCCACTGATTATAGCTGCCAGGCATTAGCTGTGTCTGCTGTGGCCTGCCCCTCCTGTTGGCCTGAGCTGCCTGTGCGTGTTGTGCCTCCCGATGTGCTGCTGCTGCTGCTGCTCTATGGGGTTAAAAAGGAATACAGCTGGCTGGAGCACATGAAGGTACCATGTGCTGTCTTCTGTGAAGGACAGCAGAGAAACAAGCCTCAAATGTCACCTCCTGTTAGCACTTCTCTGACAAGGCAGTGGCCAGCAGAAACACAGAGATCTACTGAAGCAGCATCTGGGAGGGAAAGGTGCGGCAGACAAAAATCATGTAACTCGGTGCAGCAGTTTCACCTGGAGCTGTTGCTTACCAAAGCCATGTCCAGTTGTGTTCCCTGTGCTCCTGCAGGAATGAAAGAAATCCAGAGTGATGTTTTTGTCCTGTTAGCTCCAAGTGCCCAAATGCCAACTGTTAGAGGCCAGCACTGGTAGCCAAGGGAACCATCCTCCCACAGCAAAGAAAACCAAAGCTGAACAGCGTGTGGAGAGGAGAGCACACAAAAGGCTTGCCAGATCATGGGAACATTTTGGGTTTGTTGTGGGGTTAGGTCATTTTTTTTTTTTTTTTTTAACTATAGCTGGCTAGCTGTAATCTTTTATCCATTCTGAGTGCTTAGATCGCCTGCAATCTAAAGTGCTTGGGCACTCTTCAGCCTTAAATGGGTTCTAGGAATGCTTCAAACAGCTATTGTAATCCCATCAAATAAATGCACAGCTGGTCTGAACTAAATAACCTCCTCGGTGTCAAAAAAATCAGACCTCGGGGAGGGTGTGTGTGTGTGTGTGTGTATGTGTGTGCACCTACGCTTCAGCCCTGCTGCTACAGACAGGGAGTGAAGAAGCCCCTGGGGAAAGATTACATACCTGTCCCAGCCCTCACCTCTGCCCCACAGGAGCCCTGTGCCAACCCTTATTTAACATGTGCAGGTTAACAGATGTATGTTGGTGCTATAGGGACATAGTTCTGCTGGGAGTTTCACCCCATATGGGTTGTAGAGGAATTAACAGAGGAGGTCTTGAGCATGTGAATGATTTCTGTTTCAGGTTGTCCAGACATTCTGCAGATACTGAGGGCTCATTTGATCTGATTTGGGATTCTATTCCAGGAAAAACCTGATAAGGCATCATCTGGATCTGGTTCCTTCATTAGACTTGCAAATTCAGCTTTGGATTGTGATGATTTCCTCAGGAACACACATACCTGGGACCAATCTCTTGAAATTGCTCCCCATTTAACACTAGAGCTAAATAAGATAGTCTAGCATCTATAAGGAATCCTATCAGGCTTAAATTGCACACAGTGTTACTGTAGCTCTTGCTGCACTCTGAAGACTTCAGGGAAGAGAACAGTTTGAGATGATGCTTTCCTGCGACCAGGAGATGTTTCAAGGGCCAAATTGAATCACTTGACCTTCTCTTTTACTGATCGAGCAATGAGAAAAAATAGAATTCACTCTGAATTAATTAATCCGTTGATCTCATTTTGTATAAGGACCAGTAAGTTCTAGCTAGAAATAGTTTCTCTGCTATGAAATTTTCTCTTGCTCATTTTTTTTGGGGACCCCACCCTTGTTTTCAGACTCTCTAGTAGTTTGATCCTGTTCTTCCTCAACAGCTCTGCTATGAGCTATTCCCTTGGAGTGTTTGACCCAAACCAAGTTACACTCCAGCAAGTCCTTTAGAACAGTCACCCAGGTCCCAGCTGTGGGGAGCCAATGCTTGGTGTGCTGCAGAAAGGGTGCAGGTTTTAACTATATTCATAAGCTGAGCAGTATTACACATGGCAATTTCTAAGAGGAAACAGCTTTTGTATTTGTCACTTATTAGTTCAAGCCTCCAAGCACAGAGAACACTCAATCAATTCCTCTTCACACATTCATCTGATCAATTTGCAGTGGCACAACAAAAGCAGAGAAATATCCCAGATTGCACAAGGGTCTTTCTGAAAGAAAATTTCTCAGTATTAAGGTTCAATGCAATTGATTTTCAAGATCATATGTTTCCCAGTCTCACAATATCTCTGATTCAGCCTAGTGAGCAGGAACTGAACCCCCAAAAGCTTTGTTTTTTTCATACTTGCACTTCAAAAGATGTTACTTTCTCTCTATCACCTCACGTATGTCCTCAGGCAACGTTAAAGCCTGAAGAGCAAACGGGAAGGATGAGCAGCCTGAAGCTTGCTGCTCTTCAGCACTGTGAGCAGTAGGCTGCTGAGCACCAGGTATTTTCGTTTGCCTCCTTGTGCCATTTTCCCAGGCTGTGTGTGATGTTTTTCCATTGCACTCTGGGAAAGGGCCCCACCTTTGGCTCTCCAGAGGGCAACGTTTCAGCTGGTGTTTCTAGGGTGTAAAACTTTTCCATGGTCTGGTTCAAAGTTCTAGTTGATTGTTGCAATGTATCTGCTCATGGGATGGCAGCAAGTGTTCTGGCTCAGTACTGCAAAATGCTGAGGGAAAATATTAATTGAAATCCAGTGGAAGTTACTTATTTATTCAAAATAAATAGTCAAACCTCTTCTTGAAATAGTTCCCTGCAGATTATAATGGTAATATATTACATAGTATCTATGAAATGGTTCCAGAGCTCTGCTATCATAGAAAGAGCCTTAGGTTTCAATTTGTAACCATGCAATGTCTAAGGCAAAATAATGCTTTACATTCTTACCTAAAGATCACCAGGAACACATACAGGTATTGCATAAAAAAAAAACCATTCTGACCATAGGCTTTAGTTTAACATACATATCACAAAATCATAGAATGGTTCTAGTTCCAACCCCCTTGATGGGCAGGGACACCTCCCACTAGACCAGGCTGTGCAAGGCCCCATCCCACCTGATCTGGAACACCTCTGGTAATGGAGCAGCCACAACTTCTCTGGGCAACCTGTTCCAGTGTCTCACCACCCTCGTAGTGAAGAACTTCTTCCTAATTTCTAATCTAAGTCTCCCCTCTTCCAGTTTGAAGCCATATTAGGATGTCATTAGAGTAGGAAAGAAAGTGCATAGAGAATTAGAACTGATCACTGGGGATCACCTCTCATTTACAGAACTATATTAACTAGCTTTTAATTTGTGTTGCAGTTTAAACCATCAATGGATCAGCATTGTCCCTACGGCGTGATAGCATGATCTGGAAACATCCAAGGTCTGTTGTGGGAGCAATGAAAAGAACAGTCAGCAAACACCACACTTAGGCATTTCACACTGCAATACACAGCAAACAGAAATTACAAAGCCAAGTACACTGCAGGGATGTTTTGGTTAACTGTTAAGTGGTGTGGCAAGTTTTTACTGGCTGCTGTAACAAAACCTTTGTGCTGCTCCTACAGAGAACATTGCTTGTATTGAATTTGTTCACATATTCTGTGGCTTTTGTAACTATGTCAGTCCCTGGCATCCTCTGGGATCAGCCTCTGGGTTCTGAAGAACATGTAAAACTCAGAAAACCCATCAGAAAAGAACTCAGAATAAGCTCAGAGTTTCAAAAGGATCTAAAGCTTTTTTACCACAAACTATATATAGTCTCTCTGAGGGCCAGTGTCTGTTCATCATAAATACCATGGTGTGTGAGCTGCAAGTCTGGGGCAGGCTTGGGTCCCTGTCACTGCTAGCATCGCTCTGTCTCAGCCTGCCTGACAAGTAAAGACACTACTTATTTCCTTTGTACCAAGTGCAGAACAAATAAGCAATAACCATGCCATAAAAACCCACGTTCCACTTCAGAAGGCACACAACTCCCCTGAAGGTTACGCAGCAAGACTGCTTGCAGTGTTGGCAGTGTCACAGCTTCATGTTTTCTCTTACCAGTTATTAGTAACACTTGTGCTGAGATAGTTATTTCATCTTTCTGAAATAACACTCCACAAATATTGTCAGAATAACATTCAAAGGCCAATTTCCCATTTTACTGTTTTTTTTTTTTGGCTTGTAAGGATTTGTGCGTCCTTGCCATGCTAAATACTGCTGGAAATACCATGTGCCTCTTTTTGAGTTGTGAGTGTCTCACAGAAACAGTAGCTCACTGTGCCAGGAAGACTTCATCTCTCTCTGTGCTGTGTGGCTTGGGCTGGCAGCAGCAGCAGTACATGGCCATGCTGTGAACTCACTTAAGCCAAAGGAAAAGGTTCCCCTCCTTCTCCCAAGTTGTGAATCGATACAGTAGGATTTTTTTCCCCCTTTCAGACCTAATGTATGTGTTTTAAAATATAGCCTATAATGCTGATTTTTTTTCTGCTTTCTCATGATTTTTTAGAAGTCTGTCTTGTTGGATATGAGCTATGAGGCAATGAACAGCACAGTGATGGTGCACTTAGGTTCATATCCTTGTTGTTTTCCAGAGCTATTCATTCGCTGTTTCACTTCACCATGTATCTTATCCTATCCAAATCATTCCTTGCCCAAATTACAGTGATGGAGTTCCAGAGAAAGTGGGCAGAAGAAAGCGGTACCTGGCTGCCCATGATTTGCCAGACAGTTTTTTTTTAATGATTACATTGCTAACCATGTGAGATAGTTTAGCAATATGTACAAACTTAGTACAGCGGGGTTCTAATCACTTGGAATTACTGCTTTAGGACAAATGGTCTAATCTTAAATGTTTCTTGTGAGTCAATATTTGTCAGTGCTGAGAAGTATTGTTATGAAGGTGATAGATTTGCGAAGTTAAACTCATATATGAAACAGTATATATTTCTTAAAAGCTCTGACTTGTTTAAAAAGCTGTTTAACCATATGTCTCTTAATTTATTTGCTTTACATTGAAATTCATAAAGATTTGAGCAGAGGCTCCTTTGACCTGAATAATTGACTTATAAACAGAGGTGGAAAAAATAACATGTAGAAGTTGTTATTAAACATTTTCAAATTAAAAAAGGTAGAGAAGACTCAGAAGGAGCAAGAAAGGAGGGGTGGGGTAGCTCAAGAGGTGGTGGCATAAGATACATGGTCTCACAGATCGAAGTCACTCAGAGCTGAATGTTACACAGACACCTCTGGGTGATTTTGAAGTTAGTGTCAGCACAGTCCAAATAGACTTGTAGAAGATAGCTGTCTGATACTCTTTCACTTAATCTATCATACCTTTTCTAAAAAGAAACCAGATTCTTGCTTTTTCAGAACATAGTAACCTGGAAATTGACATTTGAAAAAAGGTTATTCCATGAATCGTGCAGTGACCCCTGACCTGGATTACTTGGCTGAAGAGGGTTTGACTAGCAACATGCAGAACACTTTCTTCAAAGTCCAAACTCTGCACACTGCAACAGAAATTTTAGCTTAGATTTGAGTGTTACCTGGCTGCCCTTTTGAATGGATGTACAGAAGAGCACAGATTAGAAGTGGTGAACACAGTATAAAATTATATGTGTTTTACACTATGTATTTGATATGTAATTACTCACTAGAAGTATATTTCCTTGGAAACTCTTCTAATGTTACTCTACCCTACAGTCTTTTAATAGTTGATTAGCCTTCCTTTTCTTTCCCTTCCTACCCCATCTGTGATCATTCCCTTTCCTTTTTTTTAACAGAAATGTAATAGTTGAATATTGCATATTCAAAGGTGCTTTACTACTAAATCTCTTGTCCTTGGATTTAAAGCTCAAATCTTTATAACCTTTGTTCAAAATTCCTCAAAATCTTTAAATTGTGTAAATAGAAATAATTTGAGAAATGGTGTAAAGACAAGCTTTCTGTGATATGTTTTTTTATATAGTGTACATAGCCGGTGAGGTCCAAAAACATCCTGTCAGAAGTGATCCCTGTTTCACTTGTAACTCAGGAGCATTATTTCAATCCTAGTTTTACAGGGAGAAGAGGGGACGCTTTTTCTGTAGCGATCAAAAGGTGGCAGCACCATCTCTGTCCTGGCATCGGCTGCGTGTACCTCGGCTCTGGTGTGGAGGCAAAAAAACATGAGGGAGATGGGGTGAGGTGGGGAAACTTGAATTATTGATTACAATAAAGTAGTTTAAGTATTGGTATTATTGAAGAGCTGTGCTTTGCTGCATGCTCTGTGCAAACAAAGACACACAAGTCATCTTAATGGTTTTGAGTGTCCCACGCAGGCTCTATACACAAAGCTTGAGTGATTGAGCAAATTTCTGGTTGTGTAAAACTAGATATTCTCTTACCCAGATCAGGGGGTGGCAGCTGATATCACTGGTCTAAATCTGCTGCACCAGCCCCCCCTGCACTCTGCAAGCCCTGCACTGCAGCTCCTGGTAGCCAGCTTTGCTGCCTGCTGGCCATTTGCTGGAGGTTTTGATCGATAACTTCCAAGGAAAAAAAGAAAAGACTTTACAACGATGTGGTTTGTATTCAGTTGTTGTGGTAATGATTTGTGTGAGTAGGAAGTACTAGAGAACTGTTCTGCATTTTGGCCAAGCCAGATTTCTTTGGAGAACAAACTTTTTAGCACCTATTACTGCTACATATCACTTCTATGATCCCAGTGAAATCATCTGAAATACAGCTTATTTGTGCAGTACTGAGGTTTTCTTCTTTTTGAGGGTATATGTTCTTTTCTTTTCCCCATATTGACTAAAGCAAATACTACTCCTTGAAGGCTGCATGGTTTATTTTCCTTTCTTCAGCTTCTGGCAAGTACTTTCCCATTCTCTGTTTCTTGAACTTGCCTGCACAGTTCTTTTGGAGGAAGAGGCTTTGACATTATTCCCTTCAAAGTCTCCACCCACTGCTTTTCACCTTTCCATTAGTAGTGTGTAATAGATTAAATGCACCTCATTGTGTGTGCAATTCCATTCTAGCAGGCTCCAGAGGCTGTTGTGGAGTTAAGACTGCAAATAGAATGCACATGCTAGTGCTGGCAGAGGTCTGTTAGCAGCCTGGATCACTCATCCCCTGTGTTTGTAGCACAAACAAATGATAAAAGAGCTTTAAAAATGTGCTCTTATTTTCTGGGAGACACAAGAAAATGATAATGTACTTTGGCACTGAGAATCACAGGAAACTCCTTCACATATGAAGCTTGCTGCTTTCCCCCAAGGATGAATGAGCTGCTCTCCACCACAGCTCAAGTCCCAGCTGACCTAGGGAGACAGGCAGGAGACCATAATGATGAATGAAGCTCAGCACCCCAGGTGTCATTCTTTCAATTGCCTTACTATTGATAGAGTTCTTGTGTATTAATCTTAACTAAAAAGTTAAAATATTAGTAAAATACTAAAGTAATAAAAATTAAGATATACCATGCATGTTTTTATGTGTAACTTGTTTTCATAAGTTCTATGATAACTGTTGTCACTGAAAGTGTGTGGAAAAAAATTATTCACAAATGTTGTTTAAAACTACAAATCTTTGAATAGCAAATAAAGAGAATTAGTGCCTAGAGGTGTAGTTTGAGCATGATTCTGTACATTGTATAAAAGTCAGATCATTAATTCAAATAGTTGTGTGATTTACAGTTGATATCCCTTCACATGTAAAATTTCACATTAGTGAATCATTCATAGTTCATGAGCATTTAAACTTTGGCTGCTTTTGTGTCCAGGAGGAGAGTTCCAGCAGTACTAGATTTAACTATTGTTATGATATCTGCACTATACTGTGAGTCTTTAATTTCTTTCATTCTTTTCTTTGTGGAGCAGTAGC
Organism: Merops nubicus; assembly: GCF_000691845.1. Taxonomy (NCBI): domain Eukaryota; kingdom Metazoa; phylum Chordata; class Aves; order Coraciiformes; family Meropidae; genus Merops; species Merops nubicus. The sequence continues at coordinate 7,248 of NW_008612001.1, read as the reverse complement.
TTTTGACAGTTTAACAACAAACACATGAAGAAGCAAAACCATAGTAAAAAGGCATTTTTTTCTGGATTTGTAAGAAACAGAAGTGCTTAAAAGCAATGTTATTTTATGAGCTACGCTTGCATAGTTTTTAAACTGTGACTAGTGTATAGTTAAATCTTTTACAGACTCAGTTCACTGAAGGTGACAGAATGACTCCCTTGAGCTCTATGAAAAGTAGACATGCCATTTTTTTGAGTCAGAGACAGGAGATCCTGTAATAGAAGCCAGTATGGGGGTCAGGGCAGAGCCTGTTGATGATTGAGGAAAAAAGAAGTAAATTCATTCTGCCTCAGACACTTGTCAAGTGCCAGTAACTTACCACTGAGAACTAGTCACCTCTTCTGGTCTTATGGCCCTAAAGGTCACTCATTTGATATAAATCATAGCACTGCATAGGCTCAGCAAGGTATTGCCATTTGAGGTGAAATAAAAAGACGAATGCTTCCTTCTGAATTGAAATGACTGTGAATGTCCCACAACATGTTGCTGTTTGATGCAATATGTGGTTAGATATTGATCTTCAAAATCAAGTCATTAAAAAGTGCAGGTTTTGTTTATTGGAATGAAGCAATTAAATGGGTCAGTTATGCTAGACCTTACCTTTTCTAATGAAAACTATTGGTTTCTTGCCACAGTGACATTAAGTGACAATGTTTTTGATTACTCTTGACAAACCTCCTTGGCGTGTTAATTAAAATCGTTCAGATGAGCAGTTGTGGGAGATCATTAGATTGCCCAGATCACACACTACTCTTCATGTTCTGCAGCCTTCCATAATGAATAGGGCACAAGAGAGGACATACAATATCTTTATCAGCAGAATTAACATCATCTCTCTTTCCATTTTCTAACTAGGCGATATTACATTTTACAATATGTCTATTCTTCAAGAATATAATCAAGAATAACTTCTAATACATCTACTTAAATTCAGTTTCTTTTGAAATATTACATTGCTACACAAATGCAAAAAATCAAGTACCTGGCTGGTTTGTGCTCATAAACTTGTGGTACCACTGTGTTATTCCAGAAACAAAGCAGCAACTTTACAAGTTTTCCTAGATAAGGCATTTTAATAACAGCTGTGTTTTTTCTTATCCTTAACTACATGATACTATAAAATAGCATGAGAATGGTAGATAATACTGGTTTTGAAGGAGCATATTCTTTAATGATTTGCTAATTTCCAATAGATTTCTTGTTCGATGCACTAATAATAAGTTGATAATTTTTTCACCCCTAAGTACTCTGCTAAGACCATAACAATGTGTTGTGTTTGTTGTGTTGTACAGTCCAAGGATGGATTGTGATTGTGAAGCCTACTGTGATGGGCAGCTCTGTTTGACTAGACTGTGTAAAGGGGGCAAAAAAAAGGGGGAGTTAAAACAACTAAGAAAATTAAAATTCTAATGCAATTGAGGGTGGAATATGTGTTTGGAACAGTGGAGAGAAATATGCAAAACATCGGATTGCAAACTCTTTGGCCTTTAAATAAAAACCTTTTATTTCCATTAATGTGACAGGTGAGTCCTAACCACAGGAGCTTTCAGGCAGCTGGTGATCTCTTTGTAGCTCAGCCTGAAATCTTCATGATTTTAAACTGCCAGTTCAATAAGTCCCACACTAAAAAAAAGGGAGATTTTTTTTTTTTTTAAAATAAATACTTCAAGTAATAATTGGAAGAAGATAGTGTCTGAGTACCAGCAGGATTTGGGAGAGTTGTGCTCTCAAGCAGAGCCAAAGCTAGACATATGCCCTTTGATAAGTTGCCTTCTCTGTGCCTGTTGATCTTTCTGGAAGTGAGATAAAACTTACTGTGTGCTACTTTGCAGGTCAATGGTATTGCATCATTTATTTAATGTTTATAAAACTATCTGAAACACTAGCATTCATGGAAATTCAAATCACCAATCACTGAAATGTTTCTTAATGCTTAACTAAGAGCATTATTCTCAAAAACAGGAACGATGCTGAAAAAATTGTGCAATGGTTAACAGAAGAGTTAACTATGTTAACTGTTCTGGTTGCAGAAATATAAAAAGAAGCATGTTACAATGGTGGAAAAGAAGGCTTAGAAGTTTCCTGCACTTTGCAAATGTACATATTTTATTGTCTTCCAGGAGAAGGCCAGATGAGTAACTTGGGTTGTCCCATTGATCTAGGTGAGCAATATAAAAAAGCTGGAAATGAACTCCTTTTACAGTAATAGCAGTCTGTGTTTGAATGTTGTCACTTCATGGTGTTTTTTGAGCTTGAATGCAGAATGTGTTGATATAAATCAACACATCAGAATGTGGCCTTTCTTTTTTTGGCCTGATTCTGTAAGATGCAGATATTTTTGAAGTTATGTAAAACATTCCTTAATTAAATGAATGCACCACTTGCTGACTTCATTCAGAGACATTGCTTCTTTTTGAAAAGGATGGCAGTCATTCAAATGCATATAATTTGCAGGACAATTTTACATATACTTCAAATACAATTTGAAGCCTTTCTCTGTAATCTTTTCAGGAGAATGTATTTCTATTCCCAGGCTATGATTTCTTTTGGGTTAGACTGGAAAAAGAAGGAAGGAGGTTATTGCCACGCAGTGATTGAAATGGCCATACATGTAATATTTGCTTGGTAGCTTCCACGTGGATGAAAGAAGATTGATTCTCACAGGATGGTTTGACATGGATACCTGTCTAAAAACCCATTTCACCTCCTAGCCTCTGGAATAGTCTTCGTTTAAGGCTGTTAAAGTGGAGTGGAAACCCCTGTCAGAGCTGAGGTATAATGTGAGAAACCTCGGAGTGTTTGTGCCTGTGTGCTACCTTTATGGGAGAAAAATAGGTTTCTGCAACAGCTTGTAAGAGTTAAACTCATAAGAGCTAAACTTTGCAGGAAAAAGCCAGTGACAAAAAAGATTAAATCATCTACAGGTATAACTGGGGGTTGGACTCCATCTCCAGAGATCACTTCTAACCCCTGACATTCTGTGAACTGAAAGAGAGGAAAATGTTGTATACTGTGAGCATCTGTGGTGTATTATCCAATGTTATTCAATACTTTTATTCCTGTGTAGTTGAGATTTTTAAAATACTATGAATGATATTAAGATTTTCATGGACATTCCAGATGTATCACATGATTTATGAAATAATACTACTTCCAGAGGTGGAAAAATACTTTTGCCCTACATGATCAACATACTAAGGGAAGGCTGAGTGAAACTATTTCAGTTTTGTATCCCAAAATTGAAAATATCTTTTTTGTAGGTGAAGGTATCAAAGACTACTTGCTTTCAGATTTCTGCCTTTCTCAAACATATTAATTATATAAAGCTGAACTGAAGTTTCTGTGAAGATACAGAAAAGTAGCAACAATACTAAAGGAACTATGTAAAGGAGAACTATTACTAGTTCTCCTATTATTATTATTCATCTCAGGAGTCAAAGCATGTCACAATCAGTGATTAAACACGAAATGGCCAGTGTGCCTCAAAGACAGCTTTGATTGCCTGCAGAGGGGATCAATCATCAGCTACCCAAAATGTAGGCAGCATATAAGGTAGTATATTATTAGATAGGCATGGAAAAGAATCTTGGTGCTTCTAACTGTTGATTTCTTACCTTCAGAAAAATTACGTCCCTGTGTGTACTAGTAACTTCTTTCTTTTGTTGCATTCAAATGGCTGTCAGCCACACTGGATGTAAAATGAGTGAAACCTGGAATCTCACAGGAATAGTGGTTCTCTTCCTTCTTTCCTCCATTTGGAAAATCATTCCTGTCAGCTGATGCTCTCCAAGCTGCCTGGAAGAACTTTGGCATAGTTTTCCTCACCTTTCAAACAGTAAAAGTAGAACTCTGCTTTGACTTTAAAGGGGGGGAAAAAACAAAGAAACAAACAAAAAAAACACCCCCAAAATACCACAACCAAAAAATACAATCACCCCCAAAAAACCCCAAGCTAGAGGACTTTGGCCATTAAGGATACAGGCAACTGTGGTGTGACAGCATACAGAAAATCTCTTCTGACAGAGAAATCCCATCACACTTGATAGATTTTGAATAAGCAAACCTCCAGAGAGGAGAATTGGTTTTAACTTATTGACATTGGAACTGTAACATTAAAGCTTCTTTCTCATGGCTGTGATCATCAAAGTAGTGTTTCTGCTTCTTCAAGTGGAACTACATATAAATGAATAGCATATTTGAAACAGATAAAATAACTTTGTGTTTTTTATTTAACTCTGACTAAAGGCGTGTTTTCCAAGTAATTCCTTTTTTATAAAGTTCCTTTGAATGTTAATGAGTTAACCTGGTGAACGTCAAGCAGTGCTGGTGTCAGCATGCTGGAGGCAGTGGTGTATGAGTGTGACATCTGCTCCTGATGTGCACAGCACAAGGGCCTTTCAGGCCCTCATGTAATTCTTCATTCCTGTCTGCTCTTTAAAACTGGAACATCCCTTATTAAACTTTACATTGGTCAGTAACAATCTAAAGTACATGCATTGAAGCTTAATGCAAGAAATCCTCTTCCAAGGTTTACACATTTGCAAATTCAATGAGTAGGATTAGGTCCCCTCCCTCCCACCAACACCTCCTTTAAATACTAGCAGCTAGAAAAAATGTTTTGTGTTGCTACACTAAGTATCAGTCTCTTTATCTCCTCTACTTTATTCACGGACCAATTACCAACTTTTTACCTGCAACACCCTTATCGTGAGCTCACAGTGGGGTACACACCTTTTTCTGTCCTTACTGGAAAGTAAACCCTTAGGTCTTCTGGATTATATTCTACATTTTACAACAAACAGCAATTGCTTTTCTGTCAAACAAAGGATTTTTGTTCCCTATAGCTTACTTTTGATAATTAAGACAAAAAGAGTATTCTAGTGTGTCAGGACCTGCTCTGCAGTCATAGTAAAGATCTTCCAGTATTCCCAGAAATCCCCCCATTTTGATTATTTTCTAAATCTGCTATAAAGCTGTGTGTTAAGCTGAAACTGCATACAGCATTCAGCCTGAGGAGAATATTTTTGCCTATTTTCCCCCAAAATGCCTCTGGTCTTTAGAGGGGGAAAATATTTAGGTTTTGGAGAGATTTTCTCCCTTTCATATTCAAAACATGATACTGAAGATTTGGTGGTCTGCTTATCTGTGGAGAGCTTCCCTTGGTCTGGGAATTTGGGAAAGAAAAATGAAACAGAGTGAGAGATTGACATTTGGAAAATAGTAACTTCTTAGGAGCAGTGCAAATATTTCCCAAAGAAAGACAGTTAAATTTTACTGCTTGTGTCTTTCATTAGACACTCTATCTGAAGCAGCAAAGAGGGATGTGCACATGCAGCTCCAGTGCCTCTCTGAATTTGGCACTGCTGCAAGTCCTGGTATTACAAGGATGAAATAAAGTTGTGTTTCCACAGGGAGAAATATCTCCTTTTCTTAAGGCTGGAAGCAGTCTTACAGATACTCCAGGCAACAGGAAACCTTTACCTGACAGTGGAGTGTCCAGCCTGAGCCCAGTACAGAATTACAGATCCTGATTATAAACATTTGCAGGGGAGGAAAAAAAAAGAACCAGAAGGATGTTATGGATCAATTTCATATTTGAAACCCCAGGGACAAACTTCCAAAAGGACAGATGGTTTTGTCTTCCTTAAAGAAGAGGGGGGATGTGAGCAATACTCCAAAGAATTTGTGTATTTAAAAAGGTAGAAAGGCACAGCAGAGTTGGTCATGTTTGTTGCAGCCACAAGAATATGTTTATTTGCATATGAAAATATTAAAGGATATTTATTACGACTGGAAAGTCTACACTCCCTATTTAAATAACAAGTTCACTTGCCATTTCAAACTACAGTCTTAACTGCAACTGACAGTTTTACTCCCCAAACTTTAAAGAACTTGGGGCTTCTCTCTGTTCTTTATGCAACTGTTTTGCCCTGTTTTTCAGTTCCTCTGCCTTAGCATCATTCTTCTCAACGCCATCTCCCAGTTTGTACATTCGGCTGGCATTGGCACAAGCCCACACGTGACCCAGCTCACACCCTTTCAGTGAGTACTTCAGAGCATGGTTCATGTCCTTAGGGACCCCAGGGGCTCCTTGGAGGTATATTACACTGAGGTTGAAGCAGCTAGGAGCAAAATTGCCATCACAGGCTTTTGTGTAATAGTCTCTAGCAACAACAGGGTCAGGTTTATCGTCATGTACTCTCCCATCATGAGCCAGCAGCCCGACGTTGTGACACGCATTTACTGACTTCTTCCCACCTTTCTCACACGACTTCATGAAAGAGCTGTAGGCAGCTTTCAAATCTGGGTCAAGTCCACCTGTTGGCCAAGAAACCAAAAGATTACTCTAAGGACATGCTAAACCTGATGGGAGCTCTCTTCTTTAAAGCACGCTTCCTAGTGCTTTTGGGGAAATACAGCACCCTTTGCTCTTGGTGCAACAGTAAAAATGGATGACTTGGAGACTATCATTGCCTCAGTCACAGAGGTTTTGTTAATGCATTAAGCTCAGCAAATCCTTCTCTGCTCCACAGTAATCACAACAGCTTATGCAGAAAAAAAAAACCAACAACATAAACTCGCCCCAAAAATGTAAAAAAAAATCCCAAAACAACCAAATCACTACTACTACATCTAAGGATTTCTTAATTGCTTCGAAAAGACAAAGTATTCCTTTTGCCCATGTAACTACGTGTACACTGGGACTTGTTTTGAACTACAGTGAAAAAATTGTGTTCCTTACTGGCCTTGTCCCTTGGGAAAAGCCCCAGTAGTTTAGCTGCTTCCCATTACTGTGCCAGCAGATGGATTCTGGGCAGGCTTGGGGCCTGTCTATGTAAGCAGCGTTACCCACCTGTAACTTTTTTAGATAAAGAAAGGAAGAAATAAAGACGTGAGATGAGAAGGAATCCAAATGTTAAGAAGAGAACACACAGAAACATTCAGCATGGGATATGCTTATCAATTCTATGGACTTAATTATAAAAAAAAAAAAAAAATACACGTGGTTAACCTGAAGTTGAGTATTCAGAAGGAAACAATTTAAGGTTTTCTACCCTTACCCGGCTGTTACGATGTGACCATAAACGTGGCGGGCCAGGCAGTTCCTCCTTCAAGGTCAGGAGGAAACGCAGGTGCTCAGCACCTCTGAAACCGGTGCCCGTGCACCGAGGAGCTGGGTGCACTCAGGGCGCTGCCAGGGCCACCGCC
>NW_008612000.1:0-11138 GCF_000691845.1 Merops nubicus | reverse complement strand
AAAAAAAAAGAGGGAGATTTCCACATTCTGTCTGAACTTCTGAAGTCAGCTGTGTTCCTGCTTTTCAAACAGCAAAATTCAACCAAAGTGTTAAAATAGGAAATCATTCATTCCAGTCCTCCACGTTACTGTTCATCCTCACACCTCCATAAAGTTCTGATCAAAAACTTACAGGAAATCAGTGTTTAGCCTACAGCTTGTCATGGGAAGGGTCACCCAGAGGAACTGACCCCCTAGACTGCCTTTATTGTCATTACCCCTTAAAGCTCACAAGTTTCAGAGCATATTAGCTCCTTCTGGAGTGACAGACAAGCTCTGTCAGGCTGTTGACACCTTGATGTTGCCCACAACCACCCCAGGTTCTGGCTGTCAGTGGTTATTTGTTAGAGCTGGCAGCCATCCTGCAGTTGTTTGGATGGGATACTCTGTTTGGATTCTCTTCTAAGTAACCTTTCACCACTGTGTTCACAATTATTCCTTAAGAAGAACAGTTGGATCTGCTCCTCACAGAAAGAAAAAGTAGATCGAGCAATGCTCTAAATGCTCAGCAATTTTTTTCTTCACCAATTGCTAAAACAAATTGTATTAAAAGACAATTTAATGGTAGTGGAAACAAGAATAACTCTTAGGATTGTGGGCACAACACCAGTTTGGAAATTCCACCTTTTCTCTATTCTTTATTTCACTGCTTTAAAGTTCATAGATTTTGTTATCACACGGAGAATCAAATTAGGAAACATATTCCGAACAGAAACATTTACCTGTTCTTGTAACCTATGCCATCTAATGTAACTAAAATGGAGAAAAAAGAATAAGAAAGAGAAAAATTTACAGTTCCACTCCTACCTGTGTTTATGCTCCATGTTTTTGAAGTGTTTGTACCATGTCCTTCAACTTTTCCACTAACATGGATTTCTTATACAGTTAAATTTCAGGCTACATATATAAGCATAGCTAAGTGTTTTCAGTGACCTGTTGGTGTCTTGATCTTGGCTGGTCAATGCAACAATTTCAAGACTTCTCTTACTTTTAGAGCATAAATAAGCCATTGATTATTGCTTTCTCTTCACCTAATTTGGGAAAACCCAACTTTGTTTTGTAGACATGCTGAAAGGAAAGCAGAAAGCTCTCTTTTTCAAATACTTTGTTTAATAAGAAGAAGCAATCTCCAAATCATTTGGGACCTTTTATTTTTGTCCATGGAAAAACAATTGAGGATGTTACCATGTTTTTTCTTCTAGGTGTCCTATTTGTTTTATTCTGGATGGAAGCCACCTATTCACCAGGACAACACTTAGGATCCAGCCAGCACTGAATTTTTTTTTTACCCACAAAAGTAGGAGAATAAATTATAGATAAATAAATCTAGACTGTATGGTGACAAAAAGCACTCAGTATGGATTAGTTAAGAGCAAATACGTCCAAATAAAGGTTAAAATTTTTGCTTGTGAAGAACCTGCAGACAGCAAATAATAAATGTATCTGGTAGGCAGAAAATAAATAAATTTGAGTGGAAGATAATGGGAAGGAAGGCTTCTTACAGGCAGCCTGAGGAATGTTAGTGTCAATAAATAGTAACATATTTCCATTCTGTAACATCTATTAATACTCCCCCAGGAAGTTAGACATGATAAATTAACATTCCCCTTTTCTAGAAAACTCCAAGAGGAATCGTTAAAACTCAGATATCTGAAGCCAGTTACACAGTTCCTATTTGAATTAAGGTAAAAAAAATAGTCTGGACTTTTACTAAACACTTTAATACTTTCATTAGGTGATTGGGTCACATGGAAGGATAATGGCTGAGAAATATATATACAAGGGAACATAAAAAGAGCCTAAAATGATGGTGTTCTGTGGCAAAAAAGCAAACAACCAAACTAAACCATAATAAATACAATTAAAAAAATAAGAAGAAACCCAAAGCTGTATCCTTTTTCATAATGAAATAGGTGGGACTCTGGCTTGTTTGACCCTGTAGTAGTTTGGGTAACTACAAGCTGCCTTGCTATAGCCCCTAGAATCTGTGTTCACTAGCCATTCACTTTTTTATGAAGGAGTTGTCAGGTTTTATTTTGCAGAAATCCACGTTTCAAAGGGGAAGAATCGTGATTGTGAGCTGCTTACATATAATTTTGGGGTTTTTAAAACTTCACCTGGCTACTTGGTCACTTGTTCTTTATAAAAGATATATGGAGCATATAAAAGGAAAGAGATAATCTCCTCACTCAGGGATCAGGTGGGAAATGTCCCCTCCACCACAACAATCTTTGCTATATAATGGTAAAATAACAACTTATTCATTCGCTCTTATGAAGGTCTGATGCTGAAGCTGCCCATTAAACCCTAAAACCCCCTAAATGGCAGAGGTTTGGAAACTGCCCAAAGTTCTTTGTTTTGGTTTGTTTTTTTTTTTTTTAAATCATTTCCTCAGCAATCTTCTAATACAGCTTGTGGTAAATTAATGCAAATAACATAACCTTAGGAGGCCAGTAATTTCATAACAGCCCGTGCTACGTCAGATCACCTGCAGCAAGAGCAAACACATCATCACAATTTTCTTTTTTTCAATGAGCCCTTACTGCTCAACAACAGAAACAACAAAATATTTGCTATCTCCTATGTTACAGAAATACTAGATTCTGGTGCTCTGACTCTTGCCAAGAGCTCTTTCTTGTACAAACATTGACTCTGACTGAAATGTGGCTGTGCAAATCCTTGAACGAGCAGGCAAATGTGAACTCTGACGTGTAAAGACACCCCACTCCCTTCAATTGCCATTCTTGAGAGTAAGCATAGGCATAAACTGCTTGTTGACTTTTGCTTAAGATGATAGTCAGGACTGAAGAAATTCATTAGAAATTTATTTGGAACAATCTAACCAGTTAGAAGGAAAAAAAAATCTTACTGTTTAACTGTGTTTAAGATGCTGAATTTAATATCCAAAGCCAACCACCTGCATCAGGTTCCAAAAAAAAATTGTAATATAGATATGAAACCCATTTCCCCTCTCTTAACTGTCCTTTGAAAATATCATACTATTCCCAAATTTAAATAGTTTCCCAAAGTTCTACAGCGCAGTTCTCCTGAGGACATAACTCTGCAGAGGAAAACAGTAATATCAAAAATTAGGATGGTTTCCATATACTTCTAGTATAAGTAACACAACCTGACCAATGTATTCGTCTCATGTAATAAATTATTTTGCAAAACTCAGAGAAAGTACATGAAAGTAGACACAGTCTTTGAAGCAAAGGCTATTGAGCTAAAACCCATGTAATTTGGTATTAGCAGAATTTCCCTGTGCTTCAGTTTTCCCTTACAAATGTAGCATGGTTGATTTATAACTACTATTTGAATGGAAAATAGGATGAAGCAAGAGCATCCTCCCTTTCAGACAGGAGCAGTGGAAAGGCAGCTCCACCACAGCAGCCTTCAGGCTACTGGAGAACAAGAAGGCAACCTCAGAGTGGGTTCTCCTGGCCAACGTCAGCCTGAAGGAGCCAATCTGAAACTCAGCAATAGTAGTCAATGTTTATATAAGCCAATGCTCTTTTCGTAACATGATATTTTCTTCTTTTGTTTTCTCTTTTTTTGAGGAAAACATTTGCCTTTATGTCACAGTGGCATGGTTAACAAATCTAGTCCCTCTCAAGAGCTTCATAAGCCTTCCTTCCGTGCCTTGGTTGTTGCAGAGTAGCCCATACCTCTGTCAAACAGGGTGTAACAGAGAAATCACAGGCTTGGTGACCACTTGCCGTGTCCCAGGGCACAGCAAGACATGAGAAAGGAGAAATTCAGCCCTCGGATCACTAGTTAAGTCCCAAAAGAGGTAATTCCAACTACTGCAGCTTTAAAAATGAAGCTATCTCATCCTCTGGCCTTGAGACCTAACCCAATGGATTCCCCTTCTCTGGAGTCAGAGCACCCTGCCTCTTATTCCCCTAATGCCTTCAATGCTCCTGCAGCAAACACCATACAACAAAGGGTCCTTAATTTTTACAATGCCTGTCCTAGCAACAATACCAGACCCAAGGATGATAGCACATGCACTTTGTTTGTGAGTCCCACGCTGTTCCTTCCTCTGAGTTTTGACCTTCAAGCTCTGCATTAAAACTGTTGCTTTTGGCAGAAGCAAAAGCTCTTGACCACAAAATGAAGAGGAGGAGGGAGCAGTGATGAAATGGAAAAACTCAGGCATCTTTCCAGAGCTTTGACTGTTGGAGGAATAACATTTCCAAGTTATTTTTTCCCATCAGAAATAAGGGAAAGGCCATAGTAGCTTTTGAAACTGTAAGCTACAGTAATGGTGGGATTTGTGGTTTCTTAAAAAAATAAATAAATAAACCAGTGGTACTCATATTTTGTCCAACACTCTCTAAACTCTATAGAAACTGGAGGTGTGTTATCATTCCCTAAGGGATACTGAGGGGATGAAGTGATATCATGAAATAAGTCTGCCAGGTGACTTTCCTTTGTGCCTTCTACCTCCCCTCCTTGTCCTGCCACCTGCCTCCAGTTCTTGCTGCAGCCAAAGTGAGCACCTTCAAACAGCACAGAGCCAGCCCAGGTTCCTTACCCCTGCCAGGCACCCTCCCTTCTCACCTGGGTTTCTCCTAGCAGAAGGGACTTCTACAAATACTAATACACAGCTCTAGGTAAAACCTTATTCCAGCCTTGTCATCTCCCAACTCCATCTGATTCAATGCCCAGAGTCTCAAGGATGATCTTGGCACAGCTTGTGGCCATTACATGGGCTGCGTGTAACCTTCTCTACATTCTGTTAGTATTAAGGGTTTAAAATGCTTTAATTGTTATTATTATCTGTTTCCATTTCAACCCACAGACATCCTTTTCTTTTCCTGATTCCCCTTCCTGGAGGTGGGAGGTTGTCACTGGGTGACAGAACTGGCTAAACCAAGACACCCATCATGGTCCAAACACACAGAAAACTATTTTCTCATTTTCAAGTGGTGTGGGGCTGGGATACGTAGTATTAAAAAAGAAAAAAACAACCCTACCAGCTAAGGAGGATCATCAGAAAGAACATATTTGGAAAGGAACAGGCCATGAGCTTCTTTGAGTCTGAAAGGGCCTGAAGTTAACAGCTCACATAAGAAGAATAAACTGGCAGTGCTGTAATTGAATTTTTATGGAAATAAACAGGTGGCAGATTTACTATGGCTGCAGGGATAGCAGGGGGTGAAATGCTGCAGCCACATTAACCTGTTTAATTTAATAGCCTCTCTATTCCAACAGAGAAAAAAAAATTTAAAAAAAAATAAAGGAGGCTACGGTGCAGTTAGTTCAGTCAGCTGGATGTCAAATGTAAATAACTACAATTACCCTGCTATGCCCATGTGCTGGATGGGAAAGGGGCTTTGTGCCAACTCTCACTTGCTTGTCATGTCTATTAATTAAGCTCCGGGAAGTTTTAAAACCCCCAAAGTTTTCCTGAAAAATGAAGACCCTCAGGAGGAGCATACACATGGCAAAAAGCTCAGGGGTCACCTGGGAGCTCCCTGCAGTGTCTGCTGTGTAAAGCCAGCCCTGCAGCCTTTTGTCAGAGAGGTGTGACCCAGACAGGAGCTTTGTGCCAGGCTACTGCCTACTGATAACTGGTCAGCATTTAACAGCAACCCTTAATGTTCACAGGGAACCTGCATCAAATTAGCCCAGGGAACCCAAAACGACTATGTATTTATAATCAAGGTAATTGTATGGGGAGGGCTGGAAATATTAGATTTATCTCCTTTCCCCCTAACTGCTGATGTGAAACAAAAATAGGCTGAGGCATTAGTAGCGCTACATTTGCATCCTGGCATGTTGGAGGTATGTGAAAGAAATGCTGTAATAACACTCAAACAGGGCTCTGGGGCAGCCCTATAAAATGACACATTAAGGGAATGGGGAAGCTGCACAGTTAGGCAGCCACCAGCCAAAACTGGGTTCCAGGGCTCTGCTCTTTGTGCCTATGGCTGATGATGCTCTTTATGTATCTGATGGGGCTTTAATGGTGAGCTGCAATAACAACACACTTCCTGGTGCTCTGCTCTCAGTAAGTTTATGTAAACCCCTACACCTGTGGGTAAGTGGCCATTAAAGTACTTCATACATGACACTTCCCTTAAATCAAGTAAATGACTGTACTTCTCCAGAAAACTGTTCCAGAAAGTCACGTTCTCTATTAGTGTGTACTGGCATTGGCTTTAATAAAGCTCCAGCAATTTGTATGCACTGAAGGTCTAGTCCAAACCATCATGTAATTAAAGACTGCAGTGCAATTGCATCTCATTAGTATGGCTGAGATAAAGCTTTAATTTTGTCACTACCTGCCTTCTGAGCAAAATATCTGCCTTTTGAACCTACCCTCGCTGTTAGTCTTTCTGTAATTTCCTAGCTATCTTAAGGAGAGTATGACTGAAAAAAACAATCCCATAATTTGAAACACTTCAGCAAAAATGCACCTTGATCCATGTCTCGTTCACTGTGCTCTGTGCAATACACAGGCTGCACACACAAGAATTAATCTTCAGTAAATTATTGCCTTTTCTCATTTATTCATGGACCAAAACCACCGCCTTCCCCCCTGAACATTTAACAGTTATTGCTCTAGACACCTTCAAAACCTTTCCCATCACACTGTTTGGCTTTACCTGCCACTCTAAATGACCTAAAAAGGTCAGGAGGACAGCAAAAATGGAAAGAAAAATGTCTTTTTAAACACAACAGGTAATATTTGGCTTGGGAAACTGAAGCCCATTTTTCCCATTGTTCTAGGTATTCTTTAAATACCAGGAAGAAAAGCAGAAGCTTTTTGTACTCCTGACTCCGTTTTAAAACTGTGCTTTCTGAAAGAGCATTCTGAAAGATTTTGAGGAGTTAAATTTTGAGTTTTAGAAGTATGAAAACAGAACAAGGTTTTCTGTCCCAAATGATGCATCTAGGCAAATAATACATTTAATCACCAGTGAGGAAGAATTGCATGTTGCAAACTGAAATATAGCTCATTTTTAGACATTATTCATGGCTTTCCTCTTAGCTGTGTTCTGTCTTAAACATTGCAATACACAATTAGGGTATGCAAAAAAAATGGAAGATAATGAATCTGTAAGATGAGGGTAAAAAAAAAATGTTACAGAGATGATTTTTATCTCCTTCTCTCAACACTCTTCAGTCTGATCTGCATGTGGGCACATCCCCAGTCCTGAGAGGCAGTTCACCTCCTAATAAATGCCAGCATCACCTTTCCTGGTGGGACCCCTCCCCAGAAGGAGGATGAAACACGACAGAACAGAAAGAATCCCTATTTTTTTCCACAAAAAAAAAAAGGCAAATCACGACCACAGTGACATTTGGAAGGCACACCCAAGGAATGCCCAGAGGAGCTCGAATTTGGAGCTGAGTTGATGCTACCACCTAGTGGATATTGCTGGGAGAAGGAAATCCACGGAGGGAAGGGAAAAATCAGTTCCGAGGAGTCTGGCTGAGCATCACAACTCTCCAGCAAGCCTGCAGCTTGACTGAAACCACAGTGAGAAGGGGGGGGGGGAAAAAAGGGCTAGGGATGAGCAGTCTCCTGGTGCTTGCTCGTTCTCAGGGAGGTCTCCAACCCAGCAGTAAGACTTGCTGCAAAATGTTTTCTTTGAGGAAAAAACGAGTCAAGACTCTTTAAAAGCAGTCGGGACTCTGTCGTCTGCTGGCACCAAAGGATGATCCATTCTTTGTCTTTAGACTGTCATAGAATGGTTTGGGTTGGAAGGGATCTTTAAAGGTCATCGAGGCCAATCCCTTAACTGTGAGAAACAGCCTCAGGTCTGGAAACGGAAAACTCAGTAGTTCTTAGTCATAAAGTGTTAAAGTATTAATAGTATTAAAGCTAGCACTAAAATTCTGAAATATTATCACTACAATTGCAAAAGAAAACAATAAAAATTCACCTTATTGGCATAAAATATGGATTAATTTTTTTAAAAAAAAAACCATATAAATAAATAAAAAGTGTTTCTCTTTTTCCCCCTGAAATTCTATTACATTTCAGAAGGGTTGCTGTTCTGGAAGAAATATCTTCAGGCTCCCTGGCCTCTCCCAGCACTAGGATATAGCAGGCAGGGAGAAGATGGTTTTATGGGCAAAATATGCAAAATATTGCACTGATGTGCACCTTCTTCCTCAGAAGCCTGTGTCTAAACTGGCCACTAGCAGCCATAACTGGTGGAAAATTACGTTGCTCCTCACAGTGGTATCAGATAATGAAAGTGTTGAAAGTAGAAAAAATATGATACAGGTATATAAATGTCTTGGGATTCTGAAGATATCATAAACCACTCATCCTTTTCTCTTTTTACTATCAGAACCCCATAATGCCTACAGAGTGTTTTATCACCAGGTTTTCCTCTGCTGGTTCTTTATATGTAATGGATACAAATAACTCTTACAGGTAGAAGTGTAGTGTTAAGTTATGTAGTGCTGGTAACCTAAAATACTCAAGATTTTAGTTCTCTTCAAGTAAAGTGTTTTTTAAATCTAGGTTATTCTCTGGCACACATGCATGAGAAGTTAATAAACCTTTGGATGAACAAAAGAATTAAAGTAAACCAAATAGCTACTAAAATAAATCAGGAAGGATTTCCCCCTAACAGAATGATAAATATTCCAAGGAACCCAATTCTACATATTTACAGGATTTTTACAGCTATTCTGATACATCTTCAACAATACAAGTGTAAAAACTACTGCAAAAACAATGGCCAAAGGAATTTTTTTGTGTATATCTTATCAAATTCCCCAAATCATTTTGCTTCTTTTGTACTCTTCTCATCTTTTTCTGGTTGGTTTTTTTTTTGTTGTTGTTGTTTGCTCTGTATTTGGTTGTTGGCACACAAGCATCTGCTATTTATTTCCCAGAACAGTATTTTCAGTCTAGAATAATGTATGCAACTTGCATTTACATCTTCTGATGTTCATTCTTGCTTTGTTTTTCAGATTTTGAGTTTTGTTACTTCCACAATGGCTCCTTTACAGCATTGTGCCCCAAAACATGCCACAATCTCACTTTTAGAAGTGAATCATGTGGTTTACATTTCTATTAGTGCATGATCTCTATAGAATACACTTAATTCCTTAATTGTAGGAGTGTTAAAAGGGTTGTGCTTTTGTTTTCATGGAGTTTTATAGAAAAATAGTCTTTCATCTCCAATCTGAATGAGTGTGGTATGCTTGAATTTTACTGTTCCCATGCACACATGGGATATGACCCTAGTGAAATTCCACCTGAGCTTGAGTTTAATATGAACTCACATCACCTCTACCCAATACCCCCTATTTTATAACACATTGCTTTTCTGTTAAACCAACCCAGGTATGTGAACATGGACATGCTAACTCCAAGGGTCCAGAATCCTCATTTATGGAAATCAGTTGACGTCAGTGGAATTGGTTAATTTACACCATTTAACCATCTGGCCCTCTGGCATTTCCATCAAATAACTAGAATAACAGCCAAGTAGCTGAGCACAAACTAACAAGATAGTGAACGTATGCAAAACAGTTGTACATTTTGTAATTGGAAAGTCAGAAATAGATTTTCCAGATGAGCCTTTAGCTCTCCATCTGGCACTGAAAGTGCCTTCACCTGAAATTTAGATGCTGAAGATACTGAGCTGTAGTCTGCCTGTTGGTGACACAGAGAACTATTGCAGGCTGGACACACACAGACCTACCCAGCAGCCATGCCATGGCCAATCCCCACCAGCAGGCGTTTCCCTCATCTCCTAGAGAATTGAAATTCTGCTCCTTAAGTGGCTCCACTTGCAAAAATCAATATTAAATCGATGGGGAACCCCAAGCCCTATACTCAAGGTGTCAGCACCTCTCCCTCTCGTGGTAGTGGCAGCAACCAAAATCCCCTCAAAACCTCAGAGAGCTTGGGGTGGCACTGGTGGCCTCTCTGGTGCTCCTTGGACTTTTCTGCTTGTTTGCTTGTTTGGAAGGGGAGGCATTGACCAGCTTTTGTCTGTATCTCCTTGCCAGCCTTCACAGCTCTGTTGTGCACCCTGAACACACACAGAGACCTTTCCCTCCCTCATTTCTGAGTAAGGCACCTAAACTCTTCTCTTCCTTTCTCCCAGTCAGGCTAAACAACTCCCTACTCAACATGCTGGCTCAGACAAACCCTGTCCTTAGAGGTTTAAGATCTAGCTACACAGCCAGGCAGTGGTATTAAAGGCAGCTTGCCTCTCAGCACAGCATCCATCAGTAACCAGGCTGGGCTTGGTCGTTGCCCAAATGCCAGTTGCTACCATCTTCTCAAAAAAAGGATCTTTGATCTGAGCTACTTATTCATCCTGCCCCATACCTACTACTACTGTTAAAAAACACAACACACTGGAGGGAGATTGTACTATATTTCCTGAGCATTCATTGCTGGCACTAAGGGACATACCCATCTGTTATTTGCTCTCAGCTTTGCTTACTGATAAAACAGAGAAGACAGCTTGCTGATGGGCTCTTTGGAGCAAAAGGCTTCTCTCTTTTTTACAATTAAAGTCTATAAATTATTTTTTTTCAGTAAACGGTATGCAGCCTACCTCAAATCAAAATCACTTCTACTAAATGAAAATTAAATATTCTGTACATTTGTTTTGTGTCACATGACTTTGAGTGATGGAACCTTACAGCAGCGTGATTCTCTTCAAAATATATTGCATTGGGCTTTTTCCCAGCACAGTGTGGCTTTTTATTGTCTGGGTTTCAAACACACACTATAGTGTGTTTTTCAGCTATGCTGCCATATAAAAATATAATAGGGAGTTTGTGCATTCTGGCTCAGGGACCCAAGAGGGAATCAAGGACAGAGGGCAGGCAGGAGGATGTAGCTGCCCATAAGACAGCAGCCCATAGATACTGGGCTATGTCTTTGCAGGGTTTCTCTCTGCTTATTTTAGTGGCCATCACGGATCCAAACATCCCAGTACAAAAGACAACCAGGCTGCTAACTCACTGGGAGTGACCTTAGTTTTCTGACACACCACACAAACCCCTCCAGTGATTATTCCAGTCACCAGAACTGATGGACATTATCCTCCACTTTGGCCTTTCTCAACACAGCCAGGGGCACTGGGAAAGAGAAAATCCTG
>NW_008611999.1:0-326 GCF_000691845.1 Merops nubicus | reverse complement strand
CACCATGGCCGAGTGGAAGGACGGGCTGAACGAGAGCTGGGCCGACCTCCTGGAGCTGATCGACACCCGCATGCAGCTCCTCGCCGCCTCCCACGACCTCCACAAGTACTTCTACGACGGCGCCGAGCTCCTGGCCCTCATCGCCACCCGGCGCCAGGAGCTGCCCCAGGACCTGGGCGAGGACGCCGGCACGGTGGAGGCTTTCCACCGCATGCACAGCGCCTTCGAGAGGGATCTCCAGCTGCTGGAGGGGCAGGTGAGGCTGCAACATGGAGAAGGAGGTGGTGCCTGGCAATTGCACTGGCATCGCTGGAACTTCGCACCCT
>NW_008611998.1:939-7696 GCF_000691845.1 Merops nubicus | reverse complement strand
GCGGAGCGGAGGCCCGGGGGCGGGGAGGCCGCTCCCCGCGCCCCTTCCTCCACCTCTCACCCTCGGCCCCTTCCTCCGCCTCTGCCCTCTCCTTCGTGGCGTTATCCCTGAAACCTCCCCCGATTCTGGTAAAACCGCCCGTTTCGTGCGAGGGGGCCGTAACCCCGCCTGTGTTACAGGGCGAACGTGACGGTGACGGACCTTGAGGAGCTGCAGGAGCTGCTGACGATTAATATAGAAAAAAACAAGCACCTGGTGACAGGGTCAGTCCGAGCCAAGGTACTGAAATGGTTTGTATGATCCTTTAATGTTCCTGTTCGGCGTTAGCGGGGGCTGTGGCCGTGTTCAGTTGCCAAATAGACTTGGAAATACTGCTGTAAAAGCGCAGCTCGGTGTAAGAACATACTTAAATTCGTGCTCTCTCCGTCAGTGATTTGTCTTGTGCTGTTACTTGTTTTCACTTCTTTTTATTCTTCTTTTTAGGGGTGAAGATGTCACAGAATTTCAGCCTCCCCCCGATTATATCCTAATGGCTGATTGCATTTACTATGAGGAGGTAAATAAGGACTTAGCAAAAAAAAAAAACAACTTCCTTTGGGAAGGGCGTGGGTTTGGTGTGAGAAGTGTTCAAATAAATACTGTACCTGTGTCTTGGTCCCCATGGTTTAGAGGAATGCGTAGAACGGGACTGGAGAAAGCATTTTAAACAGATTTAAGGCCATTTGAGGTTCAACCAGAGACTTTTTTTATGTTTAAAAAAACACTGAACTTAATATTTGTGCCTTGCCCTCTCCCCATGGATTGTTGTTTGTTTGTTTTACATTAGGAATTGAAGCGTGAAGCAAAACGTTGTGACTGATAGTGGTGAACTGTTTAATGTGTTGGTAAATTAAATTGAATAGTGCCACACCTGCAATGTTTGGGTTCTCCTCAGGCTTCCCTTGGGCAGGCAGAAGGAGGAATCAGGCTCCAGCTATGTGGTTGCTGTAGTCTGCCCCATCTCCTCAGCTGGAGCTCTGTAGGATGTGTGCAGAGAGCTAGCAGGGGTTGCAGGAAAAGAGAAATGACCTGAAGAACCCTGTGCCCCAGGGGGCTGACCAGCCCCTTGCCTTGGCTCCCTGCGTGGTAGACCTGTTTCCAAACATAGTTCCAAGAATGGTTGAGAAAACTCTCAAGAAACATGTCAAGAAGTAGTTGTTGTGTGCCTGAAGGAAATGCCCACTCGGCAGCGAGGGGTGTTTGGGGCTTTGATGCTAGTTCAGTTCCCTTGGCCAGTCTGTGAGGCTCTTCTGTGCAGTCTCCCTTTCTCCTCTGCTTTCCAGCTTGCCCCCATGTTCTTTTTGTCCCAGTTAAAGTACTAAAAATAATTCCCTGAAAAAGCAAAACGGGAAAGGGCTCTCTTGGGTGAAGACTTTCTCTAGTTTAGAGGCTATCATACCAGTACAGTGAACTTGAAATCTAAGTGGGAAATACTTCACCTCTTTTGGACAGTCATTGGAGCCCTTACTGAAGACACTGAAGGACCTCACTGGCCCTGACACGTGCGTCTTGTGCTGTTATGAACAGAGGACTATGGGCAAGAACCCTGCAATTGAGAGAAAATACTTTGAGGTGAGTGTTTTTAGCGTGTGCTTTTTGAGCACTGGGAGGTGGATGTAAGAAGGGCTTTGTATGGGATCAGCTGAATGTTGATGGAAATTGCTACAAGCAGAAATTCAGGCTGACTGCACAAAGTGGAGTTTGTAGCAGGAGAAGCACGTTGTCTTTAAATGAGGCAGAAAATTTAGATGGTGACTCTTGAAGTTACTGTCCAGCTCACCAGGAGAAACTTTCTGGATATTCAGTGAACTTTCCTTCCTTCAGTAGGTCAAACTTTTTGTGCCTTACTGATCTTAACTGTATGGATGCTTTTGATCCAGGCAGAGGTTAAGAGCCTCTGGAGCTTGGAATACCTTCCAGATTCCCAAAAAGGGCTTCCTGATGTGAGGCAATACCTGTCAAAACAATCATTTTCATAGGAGCAGGTGAAGTAGCCATAGGTTGCTCTCTTCTTTCTGCAGTGGATGTCTTGATCTTGTCAATCCCTGGAAGGATTAAAAATCAGTCTGGTGAAAATCTGTTGAAAGCAGAGGGGAAAATGCAGGTAAAGTTTTTCAGAGTAGCTCAGGAACTCAAAACTCTGCTAAACGATAAAGCTGCTTGTGCAAAAATTTTCCCCCCTCTGCTGAAAGAGGATTAATAGGTGATATAATTAAATAGTCCTGATGAAGCAAAGGAACTCAGGTAACAGCTGAATCCCTCCTTGGGTTGTGGGGATGATGCTCAGTGCAGGGTTTAACTCTGCACCGGTGAAGTCTGCTGGAGAGCAGCCCTTGGGCAGGGCTTCTGGATTATAGGTAATCAGAATAACACTACAAAAAAAGAAAGGCAGGACTTCCAGGGTGATTTATATGCATTAATAAAACCACCTCTTTAATAATTAGCCGTGCCTTGAAGTCCTGTGGGGACCTGGCTATGAGCAGGGCTGAGATCCGCTCTGACGGGGGGCCGCTCCCACAGTAGGTGTAGGTGTTTCTGGATGATTTCTGCTCTCCTGTTATTTCCTTCCTCAGCTTGCCAGGGTTCAGATGAGTTAATCCTCCGAGCATGTTGTGGAGTCAGTGCTGGAGTTTTTTAGCTTCTTTTTTCCCCCCCCCACCCCTCCAGTTGGGGTTGGCAGACGGAGGCAGGCACTGCGGTTTGGCGCAGCGCTTCGGAGGAAGCTGAACGGTTTAGCACAAGCTTCTACCTTCTTCTGAAAGGTTGTGCGGTGCCTGTAGATTTGAACTGGCACTGAAATAGTGAAAACGAGAGTAAATGTGCTGCAGGAAGGGGGAATCACTTGTGCAGTTGTAGAGGCCTTTAGTGGAATGGTCTGAGCGTGATGGTTCCGGCCTCCTGAGGTGTCTTGCAGTACATTGTGGGACCTTTTTAGCTCAACACACTCGGTCCAAAAGGGCAGGGGGTGTCATCTGAATCGTTCTGTGTGTTCTCTGCTAACCAGCTGCTTCAGATGGACTTTGAGCTGGAGAGAATTCCCTTGGATCAGCACGACGAGGAGTACCGCAGCGAGGACATCCACATCCTCAACATCCACAGGAAACAGGCGGTAGGTTGGTCTCAGGGGTGCAGCAAACTGCCAGGAGCTCAGGGAGCTGTTGCTCACTTGTAGGGTGAGTGTTCCAGAGGTGATGCTCTGAACTGACTGTGAAATACAGTTAGGGGCCCTGTGGAGCTGCAGAACAGAGCTGTGCGTGTCTAAGGAGCTGCTTTATTCTGAAACCCAGCCAGGCTTTGCCTTCAGCAGCACCATCCTTGAGCTGCACGCTGACTTTCTCTTCTGCTTCCCCACTGTGGTGTAGTGGGATCTCAAAACTGGAGTTTTGAGGCACCAAAGTAATACAAATAGAATGAGTTTGGTTGGAAGAGACCCTTAAGATCATCAAGTCCAGCCATTCCCCAGCACTGCCAGGTCCCCACTGCCCCGTGTCCCTCACACCACATCTCCACGGCTTGGAAACCCCTCCAGGGGTGGGGACTCCACCACTGCCCTGGGCAGCCTGGCACAGCCCTGGACAACACTTTTTGGGCAAGAAATTGTTACTCAGGGCCAACATAAACCTTCCCTGGTGGAACTTGAGGCTGTTTCCTCTTGTCCTTTCATAATTCACCTGCTGCTGCTTTCAGTGCTGTGAGCTCTGCTGTGCAGCCCTCTCCCCAAGCCCAGTTTCTGGAGGTGGCTCTTGGCACCTGTCCAGGTTGGTTAGATCATTTTTTGGTTAGTTGATGGAGCAGACACTTAAGCACAAAGAGAATATTTTGCATGTTGTGCTGATAAAACATACAGGTGTGGCGCTTAAACCAAAACCAACCCACTTAAAAATCTGCACTATGGGATGTCTTTCTTTGTTTCTTCACAGAATTTTCCATCGTGAGATCTTTGACCACAGCCTCTGTCCTCTGGCAGCTAGCAGAGCTCTGGAGAAGAGGGAAAGGGGGCAGAATAACGGCACAAAGGGCCTGTCTCCAGTGTGGTTTGTGACTCATCTGCAGAACGCGGCTCCTCCACGTGGGCTTGGCACGGGGCAGCAGCGGAAGCGGGCTGCTTGGATCCACAGACAGCTCCTTCCAGGGGGGCAGATATGAGCTGCTGCTGTCTGCGGGCTGAGGAGGGATGAAAACAGAGCTGGAGCTTCCCCAGGGCAGATCTGAGGACACCCCACCAACAGCTCTGTGAGGAGAAAGCCCAGTGAGGCGAGCGGCTCGATCGCGCCGCCCAGAGAGCCAGGCAATAAAACTTTTGCTGTTGAGGTGGGTCTCAGGTGGTTTTTTTGGGGTTTTTTTTTGTGTTCCTGCATTGAGGAGAGCCTGGTTCTGGGAGCAGGGCTGTTGCTGGGGTGGACATCACCGAGATGTGCCCTGTGTGGAATTGTTCCCTTGGATCTCACCTATGCTTTTCTAGCGTGAGGATCTGCAGCGTTCAAGTTCCACGCCCTAACACGAGGTTGGTGAGCGGGCTCCTTGCTGCTCTTGGCATTCCTCACCACGCCACCTCTTGCTGTGGGGCAGGGGTGGCTTGGAGAGGTGCTTGCAGGGGAAATCTCTCTGCTGTGCCGTGGATGCAGCTCTGCAGCCTTGGGGTGCTGCTTGGCGTGGGCGACAGCTGCCTCCACGCCGTGTTTCTGCTTCAGAAACCTGAGGGTTGAAGCTAAATCCATGGGATCTCCTCACAGCCCAGGCTGCTGGGCTTTGTGGAGCCCTGCTGGCAGCCACCCAGGTGCTCAGGGGACCTGCCCCGGGCGCCAGGCTCCCTCTATCTCCAGCGAGCACGTTCCTGGCGATCCTCACGCGCCCCGGACCCACCCTGGCTCGCGGAGCGCGGCAGGCAGCGAGCGCCTGGCTCAGCACAGCTGTAATTTGTCCTGACCACACATGTCGTTCGTTAACTCGTTAGGAGAAGGGCTCCTTAATTACCCCGCAGGAAGGTGTTTCCTGGTGTGTTTACGCCAGCGTGGCTTCCTTGGTGGAAACCTGCTCCAGGAGCGCTGTCCGGAGGTGCGCTGCGGGGGCGGCCCAGGAGCTTGGTGGCATCCCGTGGGTGCAGCCTCTCTGCTGAGCCCTGGCAGGGGCAGCAGCGTTGCCAGGGGCTGGGCACTGACAGAACCCTTGTTTTATCTGCAGGGCGTGCGATCTCGGCACTTCCTTTTCTCTACAGGCCTGGCTCTCCTTCAGAAGAATAAAGGGAGGAAGTTGTGCGTTCGGTGTCCCTTGGGCGCTCCTCCATGCCCTCAGCCTCAGCACCCGAGTTTTGAACCTCGCTGGGCCAGAGGGACCTTGGGGAGGGGGAGCAGGGTCCTGTCCCCCCCTGTGCCCCCTCCCTGCTGCAGGGGGGATGTAGAACTCTGACCATTTTGGCCTCTGCAGCGGAGAGGAAGCGGCCACGCAGTGGGGTCACCTGCACCCTGGCTGTCACCTCTGCGCTTTGTCCCTGGAGCCACCAGATGAAACCTCTGCTTTATTTTAGGGAGGAAAAAAGCCTTTTGGAAAGGGGGTGGAGCTCTACCGTGGCTGTAGCAGTCGCTGCTGTGGTGCAGGGACTGTGGCTCTTAACCGGGAGCAGGAGTGGAGAACGGGAAGCGAGGGGGGTGCCAGTCCTGCTGCCAGTCTGTTCCCTCACCCATCCCGACTGTCCCTGTGGGCTTTTCATCCTGGCCAGTCCCTTTGGGAGCAGCGTGTGCTGGTGTCACTCCCCTAAACACGGGCTCTCTGTGGTGGTTCGGCCCTGGTGAGGTGCCTGGCAGTGCTTAAAGAGTGGAGAATTTTCTGGAATAATTTCAACAGTGGTTGATTCTTCCTCTTAGAAAATGCTGCTGCTTGCCTGTGGTGTTAAGAGAGTGTTCAGAAGGGGCACAGTGATGCTGAGGGGAGACCACACATAGGGGCTTCCACCTTGTGAGTCCACATGAGATGGAGAAGGAGAGAGGATGAGCAGAGGATCCCAGTTTGCACGTGCCCTGCCTGGGGAACAAAAAACAAACCCAGAACTGGAGCATTTTGGTCTGTTTTCTGCAAAAGGGCTAGGCCAGGCTCCCTGGGGACTGTGGCAGATGTTACACCACAGGATCCCAGCACGGTGGGGGTTGGGAGGGACCTCTGGAGATCATCTCATCCCACCCCCTGCTCCAGCAGCTCGCCCACAGCAGGGTGCCCAGGATCACATCCATGTGGGTTTGGGATCTCTCCAGAGCAGGAGACTCCCCAGCCTCTCTGGGCAGCTGCTCCAGGCTTGGCCACCCTCACACCAAAGAATTTTCTCCTCGTGTTGAGATGGAACCTCCTGGGTTCCAGTTTGTGCCTGTCACTGGGCAACACTGAAAATCAGAGTCTGGCCCCAGCCTCCTGCCCCACCCTTCAGCTCTTGCTCAGCACTGGGGAGATGCCATCAGTGGTGGGTGCCTGTGGTGCTGGCAGGGAGGGTGCAGATGGCCACTGCCAGCCTCCTTGGTGGCACTTCACCAAACCTCTGCTGCAGGGTGGCACAGCGCCGAGGGGGCTCCTCGGTGACGGTGGCTCCTTCACCCAGCCACGCCGCAGGGACGGCCGGGGCAGGGGTCACCAGGGCCACACGTTCCTTGGCTGCCAGCGTGTGGGGGGCAGGGAGAGGGGTCACGGCCTTCACCTCCCAGAAAGGTGTCGGTTGTACCTGCCAAGGGCGTGC
>NW_008611998.1:0-922 GCF_000691845.1 Merops nubicus | reverse complement strand
GGGCAGTGGTCGCCAGGGCCACACGTTCCTTGGCTGCCAGCCTGTGGGGGGCAGGGAGAGGGGTCACGGCCTTCACCTCCCAGAACGGTGTCGGTTGTACCTGCCAAGGGCTTGCTGCTGGTGCAGCACCCTGCCATCCCTGGGGTAGGGGAGCTGCGAGACCTCCAGCTCATGATCCAGCTCTTAGATTCACAGGATTGGTTTGGTTGGAAAAGACCTTTGACATCCCTGAGTCTAGTTGTTAACTTTTTCCAGGGGTGGGGACTCCACCACTGTCCTGGGCAGCCTGGCACAGCCCTGGGCAACCCTCAAGGGGAAGAAATTTTTCCTCAGGTCCAACCTCAACCTCCCCGGGTCCAACTCGACGCTGTTTCCTCTTGTTCCATCACTTGTTCCTTGGCAGCAGAGCCCGACCCCCACCTGGCTCCAGGCTCCTGTCAGGAGCTGTGCAGAGCCAGAAGGTCTCCCCTGAGCCTTCTTTGCTCCAGGCTCAGCACCCCCAGCTCCCTCAGCTGCTCCTCCCCACACTTGGGCTCTAGACCCTTCCCCAGCTTCGTTGCCCTTCTCTGGCCACGCTCCAGCCCCTCAAGGTCCTTCTGGGAGTGAGGGGCCCAAAACTGAACCCAGGGTTTGAGGTACAACCTCTGCCCCTGCTGGTGTCCAAGTCCAGTGGCCTCTTTGCAGGTTCTGGCCACCATCCCATGGGGAGGGCGATGCCAATGAGCAGGGAAAGCAGTGACTTCAGTTCTGGCAGAGGTACCTTGGCCTGTGGTGACGTTTCTGGAGGAGGTTTCCTGCTGCCCCTGGGGACGGATGGCTGAGTCCACCCCAGGTTTGCCGTGGGAGGTTTCTCTGTGGCTGTGAGGCTCCGTGTGCCTGAGGCTGGGTGGCCCCAGGCAGCACCTCCATCTGCACACCCATA
>NW_008611997.1:0-371 GCF_000691845.1 Merops nubicus | reverse complement strand
CTCCGTGTTCGTTGCTGTGTGCATTGGTGTAGAGGCACTTCAGCTGGGCTGCTGAACGTGTTATCATCTTAGAGGGACAGCTCTTTAATCCCTGAGGGTGTTCCTTGACTCCTATCCTGTTGTTCTGCCATTCCTCTGACCCTGGCATGTTGTCCTGTTGCATATAATGGATGATCCTAGAAGCACCACGCCCTGCTGCTTTCACATCTAGTTTAAAGACCTGTGAATCAGCCCTGCCAACTCTTGGGCAAGGATTCTCCTCCCCTTTAGAGACGGGTCTTTCCCCTGAGAAGCAGCTCAAACCGCATGGTACTCTGAACTAAAAATAGTTCAGAGGTTAGCAGACTGTGATCACAGCAAGAAGGCAGGTA
>NW_008611996.1:597-6890 GCF_000691845.1 Merops nubicus | reverse complement strand
TCAGCAGCCTCCCGGCTCCGGCCGGCGCTGTGCCGGAGGGGGAGCAGCCACTCACCGCCAGGCTCCTGCCGAGGAAGGCCTGCAGGAAGGCGGACTTGCCTGCGCCCCTGGCTCCCAGCACCTTGCAGAGGAAGACGTTTCTCTGGGTCTGGCCTTTCTCCAGGTCGATCCTCTTCTCCCGGGTCACTGGGAGGAAAGGAGGTGGGGGTGAGCGAGGGGGAGGAGCCCGCCCGAGAGAGGAGGGGAGGGGGCACCGGCCGTACCCGTCAGGGCCTGCGTCTGGGAGTCCTGCTCCGAGAGGATGGGGTAGCCCAGGTAGCCCAGGCACTCCAGGCAGTGCCTCACGTCCAGGTAAGCCACGAGGCTGGAGAGGCCGAGCCCACCCGACGGGGTCAGCAGGGGCCCAGAGATGGGATCTCAAGGCCGGGGAGAGGGACTGAGCTTACGTCCACTGGCAGAGGAATCCATGCAGGGAAAGCAGGCCTTTATCAGTGGTGCATACCGTGTGGTAGAGCTCGGGGCCCCAGGGCACGCAGGGGAAGACACTGAAGAAGTTCTGCAGCTCTGTGGGTGACAGGGCTCCGTCCTGGTCCTGCCAAGACAAAGCTGGGTCAGCACAGGGGGTGGGACGGGGTCCACGGGCACCACCCCGGCTCTCTGCGGCCACCCCGAGTGCTGCTGGGGTCCAGAGAGGGTCCCTGGGGGCACGAGCCACCCTGCTGCCTGCTGCAGAGTGACACAGGGATGTTTTCAAGGGCAGCAATCGATGGCAAACAAGGGCAGAGAGCGTGCAGGGAGCCTGTGCCCCGGGCACTCCCACCAGACAGGCTGGTTCTGCTCTGGGACCACAGCTGGAACCAGGACCTGCCCACGCTCACCCCCCAGCCCCGAGCCTGCCACGCTGCAGGGCAACCAACCCAAGCTCTGAAGGCTACTAGCCACCAGGGAACCAAGGGAGCACCTCCAGGCTGATGTGCCACAGAGGGTCTGCTGGCATCTGGGCACACAGGGACGGGCATGGATGCCAAGCTGCAGGTCCCTGTGGGCACAGAGCTGCTGCAGCCCAGGAGCACATCAATACCTGAGTAACACTGCAAAGAGCCAGAGTAACTCACAATCATTCAGGCTGGAAAAGGCCTCAAGATCATCAAGTCCAACCATCAGCCCAACACTCCCATGGCCACTAAACCATGTCTCCAAGTGCCACATCCACATGTTTTTTGAACTCCTCCAGGGCTGGTGACTCCAGCACCTCCCTGGGCAGCCTGGGCCAATCCCTCACCACTCTGCCAGGGAAGAAATTCTTCCTAAAATCCCTTTGAAACCTCCCCTGGGGCAGCTTCAGCCCATTGCCTCTTGCCCACTGCTGGTTACTTGGGAGAAGAGACCAACCCCCACCTCACTCCAGCCTCCTGTCAGGGAGCTGTGGAGAGACAGAAGTTCTCCCCTCAGCCTCCTCTTCTCCAGGCTCAACACCCCCAGGTCCCTCAGCCACTCCTCACAAGCCATGTTCCCCAGACCCCTCCCCAGCTTCGTTGACCTTCTCTGCACCCTGTCCCGCCCCAAGGTCCTTCTGGGAGTCAGGAGCCCAAAACTGAACCCAGGATTTGAGGTACAGCCTCCCCAGTGCCCAGTCCAGGGAGGCAATCCCTGCCCTAGTCCTGCTGGCCACAGTAGTGCTGATCCAAGTCAGGATGCTGGTGGCCGCCTTGGCCACCTGGGCACACTCTGGCTCACGCTCAGACACTGAAGACACGTCCCCTCCCCAGGCAGCTCCAGCACATGCTGCCCACCTTGTCGTGCTTCTCAAACATCCGCTGCAGGAACTGGTAGCCCAGGTGGTTGAGCTCCGTGGAGCAGCCGGGGGGGAGGCGGAACCTGTTGGTTGGAAGAGACCCAAGTGAGTGTCCTGGAGCCCTGGGGGAAGGGCAGGGTGGGGAGAAAACCTCCAGCCAGCCCAGAGGACACAGCTCCCTGCTCGAGGCCGGTGGCTGTCTCCAGGCCTGCCTGTTGTGTGACACAACCCCCTTGTTTTGGGGAGAAGCTGCAGAAGCAGCCCAGGACCACGCTGCCAGCTCACCCCTCCCCACAGGGCCGTTCTGCCTGGCTTCAGGCAGACAGAACAGCCTTCACAAACCCCTTGCTGATGTCAAGGGAAGTCAGGGCCAGGCCTTTGTTCCCCACCTCCATCGGAGCCAGCAGCGCAGTCAGCAGCTCCGAGGCCCGTTGTCTTCATCACCACCCCCCACGTGTCGGCTCCAGTGAGGAGCCTGAACCTGAGCACGAGCTGAGGAGGGGGTTGGGCCTCGGCCTGGGAGCAGAGCAGCCCCCAGGGTGCAGAAAGGAGGCAGGGAAGGCGCTGGGGATGCTCACTGGGGGTACAGGTAGTCGTCCGTCAGCTCCAGCTCGTCGTCGTACCCGAAGCGGCGGAGGATGGTCCAGGTGGTCTCGTGGCGGCCCCTCTGGATGAAGAGCGTGTTGAGGAAGAGGAAGCCTGCAGGAAAGATTGGGTTGAGATCAAGGGGCTCCAATACAGGCCAGCCAAGCATCTGACCTTAAGGATCAGCTCCTCGGGACCGCCCTTTCCCCAGGCAAACAGGCCGCCCAGGCGCAGAGCTCTAGCAGCCACGCCAGGCTCAGGCTTAATTTGACCAGAGGGACTAATTAGGCTCAGGAATGAGAGCCAAGAGGCTCAGCTCGAGGACAGGGGCCCCTCGCAGTGTGCTGAAGGACAGGGGCTCCCCCAGACCCCCTGGGAAGGGTTGTGGAGCCCTCGTGCCCTCACCGTTCAGCGTCAGCCCGTTGTCCTGCACCCCGTCCGTGGTGTTCTTCCACACCACCATCTTCACATCCTCCAGGGCCTGGGGAGCCAGGGGGTTTCCAAAGCAGGACTTCTGCCTCCCAAGAGAAAGAAGAAGGTCATTTGGGAGACCTGACTGTCACCTTTCAGTGTTTAAAGAAGGGTTATAAGAAAGCTGGGGAGGGACTTTGGAGCGGGGCCTGTTGGGACAGGACAAGGCAGGATGGGTTTAAACTAAAAGAGGGAGATTTAGACTAGAGAGAAGGAAGAAATGTTTGACACTGAGGGTGGTGAGCCCCTGGCCCAGGCTGCCCAGAGAGGTGGTCGCTGTCCCATCCCTGGAACCATCCCAGGGGCTCTGAGCACCCTGCTCTAGTTGGGGATGTCCCTGCTCCCTGCAGGGGGTTGGACTGGATGACCTTGAAAGGTCCCTTCCCACCCACACCAGCCTGGGATTCTGTGATCATCAGCAAAGCACAGACACAGCCCAAGCCCTGTCTCACCACCATCCCCCCCCCTTGACATGGAGAAGTTGTTTCTAAAAGAGCAAATCCACCCAGCTCAGGGATTACTGCCTTAGACCCTGACCAAACACCTGCTCCTCAACATCTGCTACCATCATCTGACCCTCAGCATCTCCAGAGCCTCCTGCTCTTCCCACAGCAGAGCCCACCTGGCCTGAGCTTAGTGAAGATGGGAGACCTTGGGATCAACACGTGCTAGGAGATGTGCAGCACAGGTACTGAACACAACCAGGGTGGCTGTGTCAGGAGAGGGGCCTGGCATGGGAAGGAAAGGGCTTTCCTTCCAAGAGCTTTCCACGAGGGAGTGGGGAACACCTCAGCTCCACAGCCAGCCCTACCTGGAAGTAGTTGAGTTCATCATCACTCAGGATCTGGTTGTTATCCTGGTCTGAGAGGTTGAAAATCCGGGTCAGGGCTCGTGCACAGGCAGGTTTCAGCTGCAAGGGACCAACCGTGGGGACAAAAACAGGGCACCAACTTCAGCCTGGCTCCTCCTCCTGAAACCCCACGCACAGACAGAGGGGTTCCCTTCCAGGGGCCAGCACCACAGCCACCTGGGAGCCAGGAGGCAGAAGCAGGACAGCCCACAGGGAAGGTTTCTCAATTCTTCCCACCATGGTTAACACATGGGCTCCTACTCAAACAAACCCCCAGACCTTGAAGATCTCCCTGGGCTGGATATGTTCTACTGGCTGTGCTGAGCACAGGAGATGGGTGCTCTCCCCTTGTTCCAGCTGCACCAGCCCAAATTCTCCAATCTTCTCCCCAGGGGGATGAGCCCAGCACCAGACCAGAGTGCTGGGACAGGATGGAGACCCCTTGGACACAGAGCTGTGAGCTGTTTTCTTCCTACCTGCTTCTCCTCCGGGTCGTAGAGGGGAGCAGTGGGGTGGAGCACGGCTTTCTGGGCATAGTAGAAGAGCTCAGAGATGTTCTTGAGGTTCTTGGCAGAGCACTGGGGAGTCAAAGGAACAGACAGTCCTGTCAGAGGTGGGGTGGTGCTGAGGAGGATGACAGAAACTCCCTGAGCCAGAGAAGTTATGCACCTAAGCACAGAGCAGCCCGCTGCTAGGATAAAACAAAACCTAAAGGACAGAAAACTCAAAGCAAGGCCCTCAAGACCCACACAGAGGTGCTTCTGCAGGGCAATGTCAGCAGGGCAGCTCTCCACGAGCAGAAAGCTCCCTGGTTCACCCCAGACAAGGGCCCCCACCCCTCAGGGAAGCTTTGCAGAAACCCTCCAGTCTCCTCACCTCCACGCAGGTCTCGATCTCCGAGAACTGGTTCATGATGGGCAGGATGACATCCATGGAGCTCCCCACCTGCAGGTCAGACTTGTTTCCCACTAAAATAATGGGGATCCTGGAGAAGGAAGCCACCAGTGTCAAAGAGGACGAGTGAGGCCACCCCTCCTCTCAGGCAGCAGGCTGGGGAGCTTCCCCACCCTCCTCTGCAAGGTCCACAGCAGCTTCCCTGCCTCCCACGGCTGGGAGCATCCATCTGGAGAAACAGACTGCCTGATCCTGCTTATGCTTTCACCCAGCAACAATATGGTCAGGAGCCTTTAATCCAGCACAGCAGCCTCCTGCCTGAGCATTCCACATGCAGATGGAGGGTCCTGTGCTCCCCACCTCCCCCTGGCAGCCTCCTCTCCCTGCCTGACTGAGCGGAGATCAAGGGGGGGCAGGAACTCCTTCCCGAGTGGTCTGGCCACTGGTTTGATCTCAAGACCCTCAGGAAGGAGATGAGGGTGGCAGGCACCCCACAGCCTCCAGGATGCCCCAATTCTGCCCCCATAGAGCAGGCCACAGATGGTACCTGGAGCCCTTCTCAACTCCCCCGTTCACCATGGGGATCCACTTCGTGCGGATCTGAAAGGGGAGCAGAGGGAAAGGCTGTCAGCACAAACCTGGCCAGGGGAAGCAGCTCCCAGCTCCCAGCACAGCTCCCAGCACCCAGCACAGCTCCCAGCTCCCAGTACAGCTCCCAGCTCAGCTCCCAGCTCCCAGCACAGCTCCCAGCTCAGGAGCAGCAGCTGCCGGCAGAGCCCTGCAGCCATCTGCTCCCCTGCACACCCCAGCAGGCTGAGCAGACCCAGGGAGGCTGCATGCCAGCAGAAGGATGTCACAAGCCTGTTGCCTCTCAGCACGTGCCAACAGCCAGAGCACCTCTGCTCGCAGGGGTCCCAAACCCCAAGGACTGGGAGCCCCTGTCCCCTCTGGCACTGCCGTGGGCACGGGGAGCCCCCGGGGAGCCTGTTACCTTCTCGATGGTGACCTCCTTGGTGACGTCGTACACCACGCAGACCACGTTGGCCTGCAAGAGAGAAGGGGCAGAGGGGGGTGAGCAGCCTGAGGCTCAGCCCTGTTGGTGGGGGCCACAGGCCGGTCCCGTGGCCTGGTAGCCCCTGCTCCACAGGTTGTTGCCACACTCGGAGCGAAACCTGTTGGCAGCCAAGCACGTGAGCGTCCACAGAAGCCCCCAGAGGCAAAGCCCAACTCCTCTGAGCCCCACGTCCCCATCCCCTGCTCCCACACCTCCTTGTCCCTCCCCTGTGATGGTTCTGCCTGAGCCTTGGGCTGGGCCAGTGGCCTCCTCCCCTCCCTGGCCCCAGCAGACAGCGCTGCCAGCGAGGCTTTGTCTGAAGCAGACAGGAGGGATCACTGGCCCTTTCAGGAGAGAGTTTAGCACTAATCCCGAGGACACACAAGGGTTTAGGCAGGATTTCCCAGAGCTGTTTTAAGCCCCTGTATACTCTTGCTGTCGGGGTGGAGGGACAGGTCCCCCGTGGCCACTGGCCCACCTCCTTGGCCGTTAGCCACTGAGGTGAAGGGATTAAACAGCTTTGCTCGCCTGGGGCACGCAGAGGAGAGACAGTTTTATTATCCACCCTCCAGAGATCCTCCCCCGTGCAGAGCTGAGGTTAATCCCAGGGCAGGGAAGAGCAGCTGGGCCCACCACAGCCAGCC
>NW_008611996.1:0-533 GCF_000691845.1 Merops nubicus | reverse complement strand
CCGCCCCCAACCCAGCCCCTCCGTGCTGCTGCTTCCGCGGGCAGCCGCAGAGACCTAAGGCAGGGAGAGCAGGGGGGGGTCTTGCCCGAGCTCAGCAACTGCTTCTCCCCTCTCCTGAGTCTGTGGGCAACACCCTGAAGCTCAGAGCATGCTGTCTGTGTCCATCCCGGGTGGGCAGCTCGCTGCCCCCCACCCCTCTCCTCCTGGAGGCTCCCTGGGGGGCCGGGACGAGCCCAGGCACACCAGCTTAGAGAGCAGAGGAGGATTAACCCAACCTCTGAACGACCCGACAGCGTTAATCCCCGGGCAACCCACTGCCTCCTGTGCCACCCCTGTGCCACCCCCGTGCCACCCCCGTGCCACAGCAGCCCTGCTCACCTTGGCAATCTCCTCCTGCAGCTCGTCCTCCGTCTGCTCCGACTCTGGAAGGGGAGGAGAACCGTCACCCAGCACCCCCAGCAGCAGGGACCCCTCCCCACTCCCCTCCAGGGGGCAGAGCAGGGACCCCCCCAGCGGGCAGAGAAGGGGGGAGG
>NW_008611995.1:0-2663 GCF_000691845.1 Merops nubicus | reverse complement strand
ATCTTAGAGGTCTTTTCCAACCTTGACATTTGTGATTCCATGTCTAGTGGTGCACCACAGGCTGGTTCCATCCTTCCTGTTGTTAAGCACTAAAAGGAGAAACAAAATCCCTCACCTGACTTTCTTCTCCCTTGTCTGTCAACATCTCCTTTCCAAACCACCTCTCCTTTCTCTTACAGTTAAAGCACCCTGGCTCAAGCCTGAAATCTCTTCTACAAAACCCATCATAAACCATTTAAAAGCCTGACCCAACCCTTTCATCTCCTCAAAACCAGGTATTGGTTTCAGGACCTCACTAATTACAGAACTGCAGGTTGATGGGGGTGGGAAGGGACATCTGGAGATCATCTGGTCCAACCCCCCTGCTCCAGCAGGTCACCCAGGGTCACAGCCAGGTGGGTTTGGGATCTCTCCAGAGCAGGAGACTCCACAGCCTCTCTGGGCAGCTGCTCCAGGCTCCACCCTCACCCCAAAGAAGTTTCTCCTCCTGCTCAGGTGGCACCTCCTGGGTTCCAGTTGGTGCCCGTTGCCCCTTGTCCTGTCTCTGGGCACCACTGACCAGAGTCTGGCCCCAGCCTCTTGCCCCCCAGGGGCCCTTTAGCTCTTGCTCAGCACTGATCAGATCCCCTCTGAGTCTTCTCCAGCTGACCAGCCCCAGGGCTCTCAGCCTGTCCTGGCACAGAGATGCTCCAGGCCCCTCAGCAGCTTTGGAGCCTCCACTGGACTCTCTCCAGTAGCTCCTTGTCTCTCTGGAACTGGGGAGCCCAGAACTGGACCCAGTACTCCAGAGGTGGCCTCCCCAGGGCAGAGTAGAGGGGGGCAGAACCTCACTTGTTCTGTTGGGCACACTCTTCTTCATGCACCCCAAGAGACCATTGGCCACGAGGACACATCCCAGGCTCATGTCCACCAGGGTTCCCAGGCCCTTCTCCCCAGCAGGTCAGCCCTTTACTGCTGCAGGGGGTTGTTCCTCCCCAGCTGCAGGACTCTACACTTGCCCTTCTTGAACTTCAAGAGGTTCTTCTCTGCCCAGCTCTTCAGCCTGCCCAGGCCTTGAGGTGGAAGTAGGACTTTTAAAGCAGGAGGATCTGAGGAGACGAGTGGCTTGGTCTTGCCAGGTTGGTGGTGAGGAGAGTGTGGGTGAGGCATGGAGGCCACGTGGACAAAGCCCAGAGCTCTGGGCACTCCTACAGGGGACAGGGGATGGAGAAGGAAGTCATGGTGAGTTCTGGAGGCAGATTCTTGCTAAAAAAAGAAGCTTTAAAAGCCTGTGAGAAAAGGTGTTGGAGAGATTCACCATGGGAGAGGAAGCAGGACTAGGAGACAACTAGAAGAGCAGGGGCAGGAGAGCTCAAGACTGAGTAACCAGTCTAGTTTGATGTTGGATGGAAATGAACTGGGATCTTATCTCCTGGATCTCAACAAAGGGTGGAAAACAACTTGATTCTCCCATGGGCTGGAAGCATCTGAGATACTTCCACCAAAAGGATGACCAAGGAGCCCGGGCTTGCGACGGTGCAACGATGGCCAAGGAGCAACCCGAGGTGAAACCAGTGGAGACTTCAATTTGCCATTCCAAGGCTGGGTTGTTTGGCAGCAGGGATTGAATTCTTCTTCTCTG
This sequence comes from Merops nubicus, assembly GCF_000691845.1. Lineage (NCBI taxonomy): Eukaryota > Metazoa > Chordata > Aves > Coraciiformes > Meropidae > Merops > Merops nubicus. Next base: position 1,042 of record NW_008611995.1, on the reverse strand, counting down.
AGGTTGGTTTTCAGCTGCCCCAAGTTGTGGCTCCAGCTTGTTTCCTCCACCACTGACTGGTTTGGGGAGGAATTATCACGTTAAAAGGAAGGTTTGAGCTGGCAGAGCTTCCATCCCTCCTGTCTCCACGCAGGAAATTGGTGGTCTTCACCACCCAACCACTAAACTCAGAGGTTTGGAGGGGAAATGGTTTCAATGACAAGGCTTGAACACACAAAAAGAGGAGAGAAAAGGATCCTTCCCCTTTTGGAATCCCTGTGGAACCTCAATGCTGCTTTCCTCTGGGTGGAAGAGAAGCTTGGAGATGCCTGACAATGAAAACCAGGAGATCTTGGCACGTTCTTGGAAAGCTCTTGGAAGAAATTCCTCAGATTGGAACTTGTAAAGATCCATCTGCTCCCTGAAAAGTGGATTAAGTGTCAATTGGATTATAGAAAGGTCTTCTGAATATTTAAGATAATGAAGTTTCCTTCCTTAATCTAATTTGGGCTTCCATCTGGAAGACATTAAAAAATCCAAACCCTCCATCATTACCAAATATCTCATACCTGCTTTAGTGTCCTCACCTGTGGCATGGATGTGAACAGAGAGCTGGGCCAGGAGGTGGTGGAGCACCATGGAAGGGGTCCCCCAACCCTCCAGCTCCCATGGAGAGGGACATCCTGGGTCTCCACTGCCTGTGGAGGCCTGGTGCTAAAGGGATCCATGTTCTTCCTCTCCACACTTCAAGGTTCTGCATATTAGTGGATGAGGGGAAGGCTGTGGGTGTGGTCTGCCTAGACTTTGGTGGAGCTTCTGACACACATTCCACAGCATCCTCCTGGAGAAACTGGCTGCTTGTGGCTTGGGTGGCCTCATGCTGTCCTGGGTGAGGGTCAAGCCCAGAGAGTTGTTGGGAATGGAGTGAAATCCAGTTGGTGGGTGGTCACCAGTGGTGTCCCCAGGGCTCAGTGTTGGGGTTTATTTGGTATCTTTGTCAGTGAACTGGACAAGGGGATCAAGGCCATCCTCAGTGAGATGGAGATGGCACTAAGTTGGACTG
>NW_008611994.1:15501-24809 GCF_000691845.1 Merops nubicus | reverse complement strand
TAAATGATTCTATGATTCTATGAATGACCTATACCCTTTGTTGGGAACTTATGCTAGGTACACAACTCTCTTTAATCGCCATCCGTTATCTGCGGGCTCCCTTACTTCTGCTTCATTCAAGTATTTTCTGTTTGTATAGCTCTCATTTGTCTTTCAGATCGTCAGAGTCTCTAAGCATCTTTCTCCTCTGCTGAAACAGACACAATAGTGTTTGAAGAAAAGATTCATGGCTGTAACTCATCACTTGCTGCTTTTATTGACTGTTAGAGCGAGACCATGATTTCACCACAAAGAAAAACCTCTTCCTTAAAACAAGAGCCTGGAAAGGCCCTAGGTTGAGATGCCCAAGATTCATATTCACAATTACATCTTAGGGAAAGCCAGAGGGATTTACAGTAAACATCAGGGTTTGCAACCAGAACTGCTGACAAACCGGCCTCCTTTTGATAGATGGATTCATTATCACTTTCTCATTACAAGCAGGTTTCCAGGTGTGTTCACCACGTTATAAATGAAACCTGTCTATTGTTATACAGTGGTGGCCTCTGGGTCACCTGGAAGGGATCTATAGCTCCTCTTTTGTCGTTGGACCAAATTAATCAGATGTATTTTTAACAGATAACCTTTACAAAAGTGCCCAATTAATCACTTAGTAATGCAGACTACTATTGAGTTCATCATCTCCAAATAAAGGAAGGAACGCAGCAAGACTACAGTATGTCAAACACATCACTCTCAGTGTGTTAAAATACTTTCAGGGCCAGATGCTACTCTTCTGCAAGGATAGAAATCTGCTACATCAAACATATATGTTTTTCTGCATCTGTGGGTCATATTCTGCATGCAGATGAAGGATTTCTGGTTACTTGGGCTTGCTGTCAAATGGAGCCCCGTGTGTATACATCTAAGGACAGAATTTGATCGTTACAGAGTAATACAATTACTACCAGATTCTGTCATTTGATTTTTTTTAGAACTGTGATTCTTAAGAGGGTGTTGAAAGCTGTACACATCAGTAAAACACAGCTAGTCTTTGTCTAATCCTGCATCCAAGGATAGATTTAAGTGTGATTTTCTATGCTCCAGTCACTTCTTTTGAAGATAAAACAGCCTGTCGTTTAATTTTGCATTGAAGAATATGCGTGACATCTTTCAAACTGAGATTAGGTTAGTGAAGGCATACCCTCACTTATGCTGGAAAATGAAACAAGTTCCTAATTGTCAAAAGATTAATCCTTGGCAGTCATCCAGGGCAATATTTGCTGTAGCAACTTGGTATCCATCACAGTTACGGACCAAAGGTCTTGTCATATATGTATTCCTCGCAGCAGCACAGCGCAGCCTCGCTTCCCTGGGCTGTTAGTCTCTGGGAAACTCTATCCATTCCTCAATTAGTGCCCTCACAGGGGTCACCGTCTTTGATGACTGGCCTATTTCTAAAGACTGGAATATAAAGCTCAGTAATATCCCCCAAAAAAGCAAACCTCAAACTGATTTTTTTTTCCGTGTTTCTTGTTAGAGGTTTTAGCATCTACTAGAAGTTTGCTCCGTCAGTACTAACTAATAACAATATATTAATGAAACGTGAGGCTTTTTTTTCCTTGTGATAATCACTATTACCTGTAGGTTGATACTGCTTAAATTGGATAAATTTTTATTTTTTTTTTAACTAACTTGCTATTGAAATGCAAAGCTGCAGTAACAGCCTTTTCATCTGCCAGCATCCCCCGTCCTGCCCCTGTTTTTGATTACTGTATTTTTCGTCTGAAATTCATGGGAGGAGCAGAAACAGGGATGAGTCTTTATTGTCCTGCAAACCAAACAGAAGAGAAGGTCAGTATTAGAAATACCTTGTATAAATTACCAAAGCTAGCAGTCCTAAGCCTTGTTCTGTTGGTGTAGCTAAAAACCACACGGAACTACAGAACGTTGGCCCTCTATCCCTCCTTCTGCATAAGCCACCTCTGTTGTGTTTTGGGTGATTACTTCAGTCTAGCTTTAGAAGATTCTTCAAAGGGAGTTTTATCTCCCTTATCCATCACAGAGATAATGATTCAGAAAACGGTCTCATTCAGTTCGATATTCATTGTCACTGATGCTGCCTACCCTTTGACTTCCCGTGCTGCTAGCTGGCAGGAAACTGCATACAGTTTTCAGTTTGCATGGCAGGGAAAAAATGGAGAAAAATACAGTCTGCTGCAGGCTGATAATGAGCAGAGGGGGAAGATTCCAAAATTTGAGTGCAACTTTGGTTTTTTTGACTCCCATTCTGCACCGCAGAGATTGACAGGATTATGGGGTGCAGGTAGGATCAGGACTTGACCCCTCACTGATGAGTCTCTGCCCATTTAGTGCTTTATAAGCCCAAAGGAAAGGGGCAAATTGACAGAGTGTTCTGGTGTGCTGCAGTCTATATTTGGATCCCTGATTTAAAGCTGACAGATGTGTACAATCATATGTAGCCAGAAAACTCCCTAGCGAGGACACAGCTGCATATATCGATGAGTCAAAGTTACTCCAGTTAAGGCTGGCATTAATTTATATGTGGCAAATTACCTCCAGATCTCCGTTCCTGGTAGGGTAATATCACTGAGTGTATTTTTGGGCGAGTTCCACCCGCCCTGCATCAAACTATGTGCTTTCTGGATATGAACGGAGAAGACTTGTAAATCTGAAGTGCTGCTCTTCTCAGATGCTGGGCGAATGCCATCATACCCTCATTTAGATGTGGCAGCTGTTGTCAGTTACTCAATCTCATAAATAAAATAAAGCCGAATTTCCACAAACTGAATCTGCCTCTATCACACGGCCTCCTGCAATGCCTTAAATGAACTGCATATTTTTGTTTCTCAGGAATCTCCCTTTATAACCCACTATACTGCTTGATTATTTCCTCTATGTTCTGCAGGAAACGGTAAGTGATTAATAACCAGCCTCAGTTTTACTTTCCCCTCTTGCTGTAGCCTTGTTGTGAAATAATGTGACCGGCAGATGTCTGAGCAGAGCAATCCATGGCGTTAATGACAGGTGCTGTTGGGGCTTGCTCAGTGAAAGTGAGCTGTCGCAGGGAGAGGAGCTCAGGTATTCCTGCTACTTTGATCATCTCTTTTTTTCTTCTGCATAAATTTTGAGCGTGCTGAAAACTCCCAACAAAGCATGACATAACCCGCTCTGGAAAACAGCCTGGGGTGAGCACCAGGCCCGGAAGCTCGGGAGGGAGCATGGAAGCAGGTTTGCTGAAGAACGGCAGAGTTAGCACTAAAAATTAGCATTCATTGGCTTCAGAAACATCAAGAGGTATGTGAGGTGCACCATATATGTCAGTGCTTGCTTCCCTCTTTACTGAAAAGAAGACAATGGAAAATAAGGCCTCTGTACTTAAACAAATGAAAACTCTCGGTCACAGTTAATTAAATCATGTCACCTTTCACAGTGTTTAGCATTGTCTGGAGTGAATGAGTGATGGAAATTAAAATCTCAGAGCTAGTTTTAGTAGGATTTAGTTAGGAGGCTGGTGTACAGGGATATTGGGGAAGAGAAAACTCCCAGTAGTAACACTCACAGGATGGGGAAGATTCAGACTCATGTTAATTTTCAAAAAGGAGGAGTACAGGGTGAACTAGATTACAAGATGACAAGTTGTTTGAATCTTTTAAGAATTGCTAATTGTTTCTCCAATCAGTCTATAATACACTCTTCAGCCATCAGCTGAAGCCTGGAGTCAGCTGGGCTCCTACCTGGAGAGAGCAGGCAGCTCTGGTTTGTGGCACTGAGTGCTGGCATGTCTCATGCTGGCTATCTGAGAGGGTCACTCAAGTGCTCCACCAGATCTTTGCTTTCCTGAGGGGCTTTTACTAAAGGCATATTTGAATATTAGGGAAGAACGAAGTTGTACTACATTTGGTAGCAGCAGAAGCATGAAATTGTAATATGTAAAGAAACATGATTAAGTGGTGACAATGGCCACTGTTTTTTGTAGTAGCTCAGCAAAGGAAGCAGAACATACATACACGCAGATTACTCATCCTACCTGGTTCAACCCAACGTAAGAAATTCTGCATTTAAATTCACCGGGTGAGGAAAGAGATGATTATTGAAAATTTAAAAACCAACTAGAGAAAACTAGAAAATATTCTAAGGGCTCAATAATTTATTTGTTTATCAAAGAGTTAACCAGGGACCCAACTGCTGTAGGATCTGCAGGGATTTCTGCTGCTGGGAGGGTGGGGGAAGGGGGTGTACCACTGCCACTCAGAATATCAGTGCATACCAGCATGTAGTTCCCAGGTATTTTGTTTTCTGTCAACTTTTTAAAATGACAACAAGGAGAAAATGTTAGTCATTAAGAGGAAAGAGAAACTGAAGTGTAATTCTAGAATGGATAGAAAGAATTGCAGTGCTTTGCAGCCCTACAGTTGCCCGCTACAGTTCTTACAATCCAGTGCTTAAAAGAAGTAGCCAAGGTCTTGCTCCCTTTTTGTTTCCAAAAGGCTGAGGATCTTTTTCAAAGTCCTTAGCTCAAGGGGATGGAAGATGGCCTGCCTCTGTGTTCCCTCCTCTCATCCTTATCTGAAGGTGCACCATTATATTGCAGTAATGCAACCTTTCAGGTTTTATTGGTTAACTCTTCACAATGGTAAGGAGTTAACCAATAAAACCTGAAAGGTTGCATTATTCACAATGGTAAAGGTTGCATTCACAATGGTAAAGAGTTAACATCAAGGACTTCACCAAAACCACCAAAAAAATACCCCACAATCCTGCTCTGAAGAGGTTTGTGTAGAACATCCGAGGTAAGCGTGGCAATTACAAAGAAGCTCAAGTGGTCTTTGCTTGAAATTGCAAATATACCACATTGCATTATGACAAGAATTCGCATGCAGGAACAGTTTGCAGATGGTTTGCAGTGGCATACTTTATGTAAACGCTCTAGGGAACAGATGGCATCATGGGTTCTTGTGGCAAATGTGAATTTATAGTGCTCACAACATACTAAAGTCTTTTGCCTGTAGCTGAAAAGCAACAAAAATGAAGTGGAAACTCAGCCCTGTAAATCAGTTTGCCAGTGCCTGTGCCATTGTAGCTATGGATAACATTTAGTTTAGTCTTTATTGTGAAATTTGGGTTCTTTTATTTGCCATCTACTTGCAACTGGGTGCGATCGCGTGCGACATGTGTGTATGTTTATTCGAGTACGCATATGTAGCTTTTAAATTAATACTGACATGGTGTAAAGACCAGGAAGCTGAGATCTCAACTGTCACTTAATCCAATTCTTTTGAATTTTTGATCTCGAATTAATGTAATTCCAATTTTCCATGCATAGATATATTGCTCTGGGTAAATCAATTGATTTTAAACAAATCTTGACAAATACTGTTAGAAGGGATAAAATAGCAACATAGATTAGAAGTGTGAATTACTGACCTCCCAAACATTTTGTACATACGTGTGCAGTGGGATGAACATCAGGGCACATCACTATAAAAAGTAACAGTCCCTTCTCATTTGGACACAAGTTGAAGTTTGAACATCTTCTGTAAAAGAGGAGGTGTTATTTAAGAAGCCAGATCTGTGGAGAAGGAAAAAAAAAATTGTGTAAACAAGCAAGGATTTGTTGAATTCCTTTGGAACTATAATATTGAACTTAGAATATAATTATTATTGCAGTATATTCCATAATTATTTAGATGCTTGTAAAAATTGATTTTATGTAAACACAGCTTGTTCTAAAACAGCCAGATCTTTGCAGAGAACATAAGTTGTTTAAAATTTATTGACCTGTCGTTCACATGTGTTACTTTACTAGCACTTAATGGTCTGTTTAGATAGTCTTGGTGTGTATGAACTCCCAGTGCGCTACTCCAAGCACCACACGTTGACAGGTAGCTGCCATGTAGATAAAATAAGGGGCTCTACTCCAAAGCATACAGGGACACACAATCATTAGTTATTTTCTAATCTAAAGCAGGGATTTCCTCAGCAGCCAGAGGAAAAGAAGCATTCTGGGTTTGCATTATCTTTGCTGCTGACTTCGGCTCTAAGTCCTGAACCAATATGCACCAAGGCCAAAAGCAAACAAGCACGAAAGACAGCCTTGCACCAAATGTCATTGATTTAAGGAGCCTGAGCTTTGAGGGTTTCTTTTTGAATGCATTGTGTAGACAGTGGCCAAGATTAGAAACTTATTTGGTCCTTCAAACTCTCCCAAAAGATTAAGGACTGATAATGGAAATGTAAATTACTTTTGTAGTAGATAGAGATCACTTTAAAAAAATATTTGTGGTAAAACTTGCCACGGTGTTTTTTCATCCTGTGTCTAAATAAAGCTGTCCAACAAGAAAAACTAAACCAACAAAAAAGCATTACTTTTTAGAGTGCTTATTCTCCGCTGGCTCACAGGTAATTGCTGTATTTTTTTTTCTGAATTTTTAGGACTCCTGTGTATTTTGTGAGTTGAGATGACTTGCTTTGTTTATGTCTCATGAAAAAAAATGATGCCAGTTGTATGTTAGAGATCAACATATCTCAAGTTACTAACCAAACTTTGCTTTTCTGTTTCTACATTTATGAGGCTAAATATTTCCAGAGACTACCAGTTTTTCTGGTTGCTTCTTGTGGTTGTGGATCACCAGCATAGTTGTCTTAACTTGACTCACGCAGGGGTTGCATCCCTAAAACCCTCTGCTGGAGTGTCATCTGTCCAGCCCAACTTAGTGGTTGTCGGTGTGTCTATGGTCTATAAATACTTGGCACATTAAAAGGTCTTTATCTTAGCTTTAAAGGCCTGGTTTGAAAATGCTGGCCTGTTTCATACTAATACTACATCATACCATCTGAAAGCTTACTCTCAGAATACTTGTAGCCCCAGGAATTCAGCAGCAGATTTTTCATAGAACAACTATTTTGTGTTAGTGTTTAAGTATTTCATAGGTTTCTAAAGTAAAGAATACATTATGTTACTATTTGCTTTCATGTATGCAGTTGCATGGTAGTTTTTCTGCCTTTGTGTCAGGCCAAGTTCTGCTATATTTGACCATCAGTAATTCAGAGTAACTATTAGTTCCAGTGGATTTACATCTATGTAACTTGACATGACGTCTACAGTATGGGTAAGAAAAATCAGTATCAGGTTTTGTTTGTTGTGGCAGTAAAGATGTTTATCCGTCCACTTTTCAAACTACACTGACTTCCCTGTAGACTGAGCAATCCCAGTATCCCTCCCTAACTCTGAAAAATAACAACAAAACCCTCACAACTCTTAAATCCTTCACTCCTGTGGAATGTGCTTGCCTTGGAAAGCATATACATGTAAAACAAACAGCTATGGAAAATGCCTTTAAAAAAAAAAAAAAGAAAGAAAGAAAGACATCTTGCCCATATAATTGTCTGTGCTTTTTTACACTAACACAGGTTTACAAATTTTCTTACTGCCATCCATAAAAAGTTAATAATTAGTACTTTAAACAAGCAAGTCATCCTCTACCTGATGTATTTGAACATAATTTATCAGCCACAAAAATGTCACATAGACCTGACATACATTTGGAGATCAGAATCAAGTTCACAAAAAGAGTTTAAAAACTTTGAGAAAATTTCTGCTTAATAACTCCATGTTATTCCTCAGAAAAATAGGACATTTTTGTGCGTGAGTTGCCTATTTCTTTCATAGTTTTTGCCCTAGGAGCTGCATGATTAGCTTAGGAGGGTGTTCAAGCCTAGATTGTCAATCTCCAGAGCTGTCTTATTTTGAATGATTGTGTTTAGTGATAAAGTATTTGCCATCAGTTCTGTTCACTAACAAGTGCTCTCATTTTAATGTGCTGAACATGAGTAAATCCTGTTAAAGATAAGGAATCTACAATAATATGGTGCCTCTGATAGGTTTTGGACTAGAGATTTTACTGTTAGAGGTCCTCTTTACTGCAAGCTACAGTCGTGCCTCACTGTGCCAGCTTTTTCCTCCCTGAATATCAGGCATGTGCTGAAGTTGACTTTCCAGTGGTTCCTACTTTTGGGTGAGACCACTGAAAGGATTGCTTTCCCTTGGCCATAGTGCTCAGCTCTCTGCCAGTGCGCGGTGCTGTGCTGTACCCCGTATTGTCTCTGAGGCATAAAGGGTTAGTGTAAGGACTGGCTGGCCTCGGCTCCTTGGCTCTTTCTGCCAGTGATGGGAGGTAAGCCTTCATGACACTTCCTAAGGAGCATATCTCTTTCCTGCTGGCATCTTGGCTAGGTGACCAACTTCCTCTTTCTGGAAAAAGTCTGGTCTCCGTCTTGATAGAGCACATCCAGGAGAGGGTAAGGAGTGCATAGCAAACACACTGAAAAGGTTTTCTTTTTGGCTGAAGTTCCCCTTTTCAGTGGATAGAGGCAAAGCTAATGATGACTAAGATGACTAGCTAATGATTAGACAGAACTGGGACTGAGCTAATGAGAGAAGATGGAGTGGGACCTCCCTAGAAGGGAATTTGTTTTTGGTGTGATAAGGTTGGGCATCTGGGTTGTCTCAACACCAAACTTTACTCTTCAGGGAAATCTAGCAATTTTTACTAACCAGAGTGGCACTTTTTCTTCTCCTTAATGAGAAACCAGCAAAAGCTTTGCTGCGCTCGTGGCATTACTGCACCCTTTCTGATAAACTTGGTGAAGTGCAAGTGAGCAGTAAGCTTAGCACCAGTTTAATGTGCCAGTGGGGACATTAAAAGACATCCTGTGGTTGCAATTAAACTCTGAATAGGTGACTAGAATTCCCATGTGATAAACTGTCCTCTTGGTATACTGAAAGGATATTTTCCTAACTTTTGACTCTTTAAGAATGTCATCAAAAGAGGCATTGCATCACTGCTATCTAAGCCCAGACTGTTTGGGAGATATGTGCAAGGCAAGACAAACAAAAAGATCTCTTTTCCCTCCTTTTATCAGATGTCTCTCCATATCTTGACTGAAGAAAAGGATGATGACACTGAAGATACTAACTTCTTGCATATATGCTTGTAGGAAGTACAAAGCAACACAAAAATTCTGATTTTAGTAAGAAGATGCTATATAAGATGTGTGAGTATCTAAGGATGGGCAAGTTTGTGAGAGACAAGTGGGAACTTCCACAAATTTTGATAGGTCCTGAAGTTGTTGAGGGCTGATGAACAGCTTCCTCGGGTGCATCCAGTGAGAAAATCAAACTGTTGCATGGGTGTTGCTAGCCAAGTGGAGCCAGTTCTTCCCCAAACTGGGCAGTTCCAGAGACACCAAAGAGCACTTGTGCAAGGACTCCAGCCCCCTGCTAGCAATGTTGCTTGGAAGGACAG
>NW_008611994.1:4664-15470 GCF_000691845.1 Merops nubicus | reverse complement strand
TTCCTGCTTTCAGCACTTGTCATGGGTGTGAAGTCTCACACTCATCACGCAGGCTCCTTCTCTGCTACAGTGTGATGAATGGTCCTGAGAGTCAGCAAAAGCCATAGGAAGCTCTTTGACTTACATGGTTCCTGCCTGTGTTGCTAGTTAGAGCTTGGATGCTGTAGGATTTCAAAGGCTATCAGAGAAACAGGCAGGGTCAGGGCATGGACCAAGGCGGTGTCCTCTGAGTTGTTGATGCTGACAGTTAACACACTGGCCTCCTTTCCCTAGCAGTGCCTGGCGTGGTTTGGGGGTCAGCCTGAGCAAGGAACTATCCCCGTATGTTTCCGCAAGCCAATGCTGTGGTGTAGTAGGAGATATTTTGAACACAAGATGTGCTTCAGCTGAGCTCTGGGCCTTTGTACTTATGAATATAGGTAGAGTTAAGAGGAATTGCCATGCCTGTGCATGGACCCTCTGGAATTCATGGGGCAGAGTTAGTGCTAAAATGTTGCTTGGATCTAGATTCCCCAAATGGTCTGAGGGTCAGTTGTGATGCAGGGTTGTGACTGCATCTTGACTAAAGCTGAGGCTGATAGACAAGGCAGGTGTACTTTGCTAAAACACAGACATAAATATCTGTGTATTCTCTCGCAGCTGTGACAGTGTGGAATACAGAGCACGAATGAGTGTGGAATTCCTGTGCTGAACTGACTATTGCTGTGTGGTCGCTAATAGTTCAGAGCTGGGTCTGGTACCTTCACACAAGCTTTGAGGATGCTGTCATGATCATGATCTTGAGGTAGGGGGCAGGCAGGATGGACATGCCACCTTTAATCATACTCATGTTTTCCTATGTATTTAGAGATACTTATGTCTGGTGTTAGATTTAGATCCCACATCTATAAGCTTTTTATTAAAAACTTTCTGGAAAATGTTATCTTCCCACACTGAAGGCCCTTTTTATGAAGATACGCTTCTGGTCCCATTGGCAGGATGTTATTAGCAGCATTTAGAAAGCTTCCCAACAGGAAAGTCAAGAGCCCTCAAGCTGTAGCTTTACATATATAGTCTTTCCCTGCTCCCTCTCCACCATTTGAAGGCCTGTAAGATCTTCTTCTGTGTTGTTTTTAGGATTATGTTTGTTGAAGACAGTAAACTAAGGGATAAATCAAAGGGATTTTGTGATCATCAGGATTTACAATCATCACTATATTACATACTTGAGTAGGGTTAAAATAACAACTCAATTTTAATTTAGAGGAGAAATGGGAGGGAGTATATAAAGAATACTTTTTTTTTAATGTAGTTATCTAGTAAACAACAATGTGCAAGATTGCACAACTTGGACAACAATTTGTAAGGAGTACAAAGCTTGTCTCAGAGTGTTTGCACTACCTTTCTGTTGCCTCTTTTGCAGGTCCTGAATTCAATTTTGTATTTCTGAATTACTCACCCCAAATGTAAAGTAAATCATAATGCTGACATACAAATTAAAAGGTTCGGTAATAGTCATTTAAAGTATTTCTTCCTTACCCTTTAGTTTCTTAGCCTTTTGACGTTCCATTCTGGCTGAGTCCTTAAAGCCAAAGACTTCTCCTTAAATGAAAACTGAGTTGCTCACTTGACTGCTGAAACTTAGAAGAAAAGGATGTTTTAAATCTCACTGTGAAGTGGAGAGATTGGGCAAAATTATTGACGATTCCTCCCATCTTTTAACAACCTTTCTTTAAGGGTGAGGGATAAGATGTGGAGTCTTTTTCAAACGCCATTTATTCAAGATCACCACAGCACCCGCTGTGACTCAGCCTTGCCACAGCCCTCACAGCTCTGTGGCAATGCTGTGCCACGCCGTCACCCACGGCAGGAGCTGCTGTGAAGCTGGAGACCCTTCCACGGTGGAGGTGGGGTCCTGCTTCACTGCCCAGCCTAGCACGCATTACAAAACTTCTCTTCATATGGTCAACAATGCTAATATGCAGAGGGCATTCAGAAACCAAAAATCCTTTCTGTAATGAGGGAAGAGCATGTGAGCGTGTACTTGGCATTTGTCTGCGCCCTCACTGTCGCTGTGCTGTAAGTGGTGCATGTAGCCAAGAGTGTTTATTAGAAATATGTGGTTTCCTGAAGCACAGTGCAGGCTCTGTGCTGCTCTGCAAATGGCAGAATATAAACCCAGACAGTAAGGTCATGTTGGGATGAGGTGGGTGCTTCTGTTTGCATGGAGAATTTAAAAAAACAATAATTAAATAAGCCTTCTTTGGATTCCAAAGTGTGATGTTAACTCAAAAGTATTAACATTAAACCGGTGGCCAGTAAAAGGTTTTGTGAGGGTTGTTCTGGTCTTGTATAATCGAACTGATACATTTCTGGAAAAAGGGAAGATCAAAGAATACAGCAATGTGGTTCCATTAAAGGGCTGTGTATATATTGTAAAAGTGCTACATGCACGCCCAGTGTAGGCTTTACCTCTACCCAGTGAGTGATGCACCAATCCCCAAGACTTCATAAAGTCTAAGCATGGGATATTTGGATGCACGTTTTGAAGGACTAGCAGAAATCATACGTGCAGGTGCAGGTCCCAGTTCTGAACTTCCATTTCATGCTTTGTTGAGTCTGGATACAGAGCTTTGGAGAAGTAGAGGCATGCTCTTGAGTATCTTAAAATAGTTCAAAATCACAGGCTGCCTCTGTATTTCTGTGAAGGATGTCGCAAAGTATTTTTGTTCTGTACCCTGTATGATGCTTTGCTAACGCCTCTTGCTTTCAGTGCCCCATATCCTAAAGACGACTGTTAAATGCATAAGAGCTTTGCTTTACCAGTTGACTTTTCTATGATTCTTGTTGTCACTCCGCTGTTTCCCTACTTGTCATCTTTTCTTCCTTCTTTCATTGGGTGTGTGTTTGAAGTTAGGTTTAAAGGAATAAAATTACACCAATTTATTTACATAGTAGCTGTCAAAGCATGATATTCTGTTCTCCAGAAGTAAGCACACTTGAAACTTCATCCCCTGGTTTACTATCCTGAAATTGCAGGGACCTTGGTTTTCTAAACCCTCCTCCGTTTTATGAGTAATGACTAAAAGGAAAACCAAAAAAATCTGTCAGGAGCACAAAACCTCTAAGTTATTGTCACGCTGGTGTCACTTGCTAAAGCCATGTAATAGGTTTGTGGGAGAGACCTTCAGTTGAAAGAATACTCTCTGTGTCTTTCAGTGGGAATTTGGAGTAGAAAAACTGTAGGAATTCCTTACGGTGTTTTCTTGGCATCAGCTCTATCTCCCCAGCTCTTACTCAGGCCGAAAGAAAGAGCTGTTTTGTTTTGTTGTGTTTTTGCAAGGGAGTAAAATAAAATCTTAACTGTGTTTTTCTTTTTAATATTGGGAGCATAATAAGGTTGCTTAAGAAAAGGAAAGCCAACCAGCAAGCCTGGGACGTCTCTCATTTCTTTAACAGCTACATAGTGTGTGCAGCCGAGAGCTGCCAGTTGGATCCTAGCAGGGGAGAAACCACTTTAGTTTGTTTGGTTTGTATATGGAATAACATTTTTCTTGCCTTGAAATACTTGTTTGTCATCACTCCCCCTTTGTGTTTATGTTCTGCTTGGAAATAGTCTCTGTGCTGTATATGCATTTGCCAGGATGTGCACATAAACAATGTTCCATTATGGCTCACTCTGCATACTCCTTATTTACACCATATACATTTGGCAGTAAACACGTTGGGGAATGACAGAGAGCAAACTCTTCTAGGCCCCTTTTTTCAGTTAGTCCAGACTTTCTGCCATATGCTTGCTGAGGTCCCACTTCTATTCATGTTTTTATTAGGTAGAAAAAAAGTGTCCAGACTTCCAACAAAGCAGCTTTTGTGTTCTCTGTCAAAAAAAATCTTCTCCTATGAAATGTTGATAGAAGTACCCAGAGCCCTTGTGGGGGTGCAGGGTCTGAAAAGGCCTGTGGTGAAAACACAGGAGGGGAGAGCAGGGGTGCTGGGGTACAAGTTTTGCTTCTTGCGTGCCGTGAACAAATACTGCTTAATTTTCTTTTTCTCTAGTTTTCCATTTGGCAACCAGGGTCGTGTCCCTCATCCTGATGCTCGTTTTGGAGGCGACATTTTTAAAGTGTTAAAGGCTTTCAGAATTTTAGCTGGAAGAGACAAGAGAAGCAAAATACTGCTTAGTGTAGCATAAAATGTAAGTTTGACTTAGAATATATGCTGTTTAGCAAAACTATAGAACCATGGTAAAAAAGTTTTACAGTGACATAAATCATTTTTAGTGACTCTGCACTTGAAAATGTTCAGATTAGATCTTTTTCTCATTGATTTTGTATTTGGTTAATGATTCCAGTCCTGAGATCATAAAGCTATGTAAGATGTAAAAGATACGGGAAAATCTCTTTAACCTCTACATTTAGACTATATCTTTCTTTTGACATTGAAATACTGCAATGACCTGGTAATGTTTTCCAATGTTTTAATTTTTGCTGATGTACAAAAATATCACAGAAGAGCTGATTCGTAATTATTACACATGGTATTGCATAAATTTCTTCCTAATTAAAAAGCTTCTAAATTCTGACTAATCAATTTATGAAGGCATATGGTTTTGACAAATTATACATTTAATTTCTAAAGATTTATTAGAAATGTGACCTGCAGCTAGTTAATTATACTTATAGTACTGATGCAGTAATATTGGAGATTGATATAATGATACGGCTGGAAATTTATTTTGGTATCACCTACCTCAGTAGCAGGACGTAGGAATACACCTATATTCTGTGTCATCTTGTTTATTATGCAGAAAGGCATTAGTTTAATGAAGAACTCAAATATTTGATAGGTGCATGTTTATGAAAAGGTACTTTCACAGAGCATAAGCATATTGAACCTAGTCCTTCGGGTTTTACCCTTTTAGAGGTTACATTTCTGGTGGTGTCAGTGATAGCTTTAGATGAATAATGATAGCAAAATATGAACTTTTTTTTAAAAAAAAACTAAACACCACAATAAGAAATTAAAATGATTTATGCTAATTAATTTTCAGACAACAAAATATTTCTGAAGTACCTCTTTTTGAACTAATCTCCCATCCACTTTATTGATACTCCTAGTTTTATAAAGTCAGCAGCCGAGTTATTCAAGAAGAGCTTTCGCTATATCATTCAAGAAGCCAAATTAAATAATATATATAATTTTAAATGATATCTTTCTATCCCATCTGCATTTACAAGTGGTCTATGAGAACCATGCAAAGAAAAGACAGATGAGCTTTCAGAGTGTGAAATGTTTAGAAAAGCACAGCACTTCTTAAACATGTAGGTAATCCTTTTTAGTAACATACAAACATTACCTGTTTTTGTAAAGCAATTAAGATGAAAAGAAACTTAGATAAGATTCTCCGAGTTACTAGAACAAATGAATTTGTAGTTTGTTCCGACTACTCATGGCCTCAGTTGGGGCAGCCAGGAGCCGCTTCTGAGCGGTTAATGTCCTTCATGAGGAGATGTTGAGGTAAGGTGTGCATTACAGGACATCCCATGTCCATGTGTGAGAATGGTGGGTGAAGGAAGAGGAGCAGAAGACTTGGTTCAAGGCTTTTCTCCTCTAAACTTTCAGCTGAGAGCATCCCTGGGTCTTACAGAGGAAAAGAAAGGTCTAGTTTTACCCTGCTTGTCTGAAAAGAGGTGGTGTCAACGGTGCCTGCCCTTGCTAGCCTTGGTTAGTGCCTGCAGTACTGTGAGTCTGGTTTTGGGTGTAAAAAGAAAGAAAAGAAGAAATGAGATAGATGGTTCTCACTGTGTCCAGAAGACAGTCATAAATAAATGTATATTGCATCAGTCTGATCTCCTCTTTTCTCCACTGGAAAGCTAGCAGCTCCTTTTTCCTAATGGTACACAAAAGTGTCCCACAGCAGTGGAGTGTGACCGCAGGGGGTGTGCCCTGGGGGCGGACGTGTGCCCTCCCTGCTCACCAGGGTCCATCTCCCTCTCTCACAAGGTGGGAAACTAACGGGGTTGAATTTTAACACTTGAAAAATAGAGAGCTTTAGGAGTCGTTTGTCCTAGATTTTGATATTTTTAAATTCAAACTGTTATTCCTGATAACCAGAACAGGAATTTATTATTATACTGACTATTTGTAATATTTGTGCTTCTATTTAATGTGTATACACACAAACGGAATGCATTTCTAAAAACAACACAGGGAAATTGCTGTAATGAATTTAGAGTCTCATGTAATTACTTGATGCCAGTCATTAGAAAGGACTATTAGAAAAAAACTTGAGTACCATAAGATCTGCAGACTTTTTTTAAGAGTTTGCAGTAGTCAGCCTGTACAACTTGAATGAAAGCAATACATTTTCTGATGGTGAAAATTTCTCTTTTAGATTCATGAAGTCTGTACCAGCTGAATACTTTTTTAATGCCTCAGTAATGATCCAGGGAGAAGTCAGTGGGTGGGCAAAATCTGAGTGAAAGGGACCATTGGTACTTGATGCAGTCCAGATAGGATGCCCACAGACAAAGCATGAGCTATTTTATGAAAAGTATATTGTATGTGTTGCGTATGTCACGACACCTGATGATAGAAAATATCATTTGGACCAGTCTGAACTCCCTGTGTTTGCTGTTCATCGTATCATCAGCATCCCGTGGTGAGTCAGATAGTTTTGCTTTTACCCTAGTGGAGCTCTTCTCATTTTTTTCCCCTAACATTTTTTACAAACCTACAAAATTATTCTGCAGCAGGAGGAGGAACAGGTCTCTTAAATCATGCCAGGTAGATTAAATGGGAAAGGGTTAATCTGCCCTCAGGAGGTAGTATGTAACTGAGTCCTGCTGGGAGAGTCAGGGTTTCCAAGCAGTGAGACTCAGCCCAACAATACAATGCATCTATCTTGTGGTTTTTAGGTGTTGTCAGTTATTGGAGTTTTTCTGAACAGGAATTAAGCTCCTGCTCCTTTGATACACTCCTGCCGAGTTTTAAATAATTGTATTACTCACCAAAGTCGGAAAATAACAGTCCAGTGCTGTGCATTTATCCCTGAAAATGTTACTTTTGACAGCTTTGACTAGTCTGTAGAAAGATCTCTCTTGCATCAGAACTAGGAAACTTTTAAAAGATGAGATTTCCTAAAGAACTTTAGAGTAGCATATGCCTCGGTTCCCCTTCCATCCCCTGGGAAGCCTGCTCCTGCCTTTCTGCTCTCACCTGTGCAGGCAGCCTGCAGCCCTTTTGCATGTGCAGGAAGAGTGGCCAAACATCTCGACCTTAAGCTGTTCCTTCCTGCCTAAGATATTTCAAGAAGCCAGTATTGATTTTCCCTGCATCCTGATTAGACTCTCTGTTTAGCTATTGCTCTTCTTAAGGCCACTCAAGGCTTGAGGGCTGAAGCATGAATTCTTTAATTTCTCCTTTAGAAGAGCCAGGTGTGTTTTCTCAGTCTCACAGTTCAGGCAAAGCCTCTGTGGTTGTGCCAATATATTTGTATGGAAGAGGTGGCACTTCTGAGAGGTTTTTTTGTTGTGTTTTTTCTTTTTTCCTGGAGGAGATCCACCCACATTCCCTTTGAAGGCTACTGATAAGATGAGGGAGAGACTAAGCTTGGCCTGTAAAAACACCACTTAGGAATCTCTGCTTCAGCTGTTGGGTTCTGATAGGAAGCAAGAGAGTGGAGTGGTATTTGTCAACATGTTGTTCAACTGTGAGTAAGTTTTACACTTCACTTAGATCTTTGTGGCTCATTTTTTCCAGCGAGGTTCTGCTGGATAGTTTGTGTTGGCAAAGCTCTCAGACTTTCTTACACGCTTGCGCAGTCCTGCCTCTGAGTGACATAATGTTCCTGCACTGTTCAGCTAGCAAACTGTGCTCAAGCATCGGTGGCATGTGCTTGTGCTCTTAGAAAGTCTGTTTAAAAAAAAAAAAAAAAATTAACAAATTTTAGACAAATTTAGGAATTCAGCAGGTGGACCTTACATTTTTTGCAGTCCTTAAATAACGTGTATTCACTAACTTGTCATTTAGTTTACTCATTTAGGATCTGATTGCAAATAACTTGATGCTGTACTTTTAAGGAGAATTCCAACACACTTCTCAGAACTGGGAATGTGCACATGCCTCATTCTTGTTACTAAACTGCCTGTGGATTGAGGCTTACTTTCCCCATCAATCTCAATAATTCCTTGAAGAGGTTGGGCCTCTTCAACCCTGTCTTTTGGGAAGGATCCTTCGGGATACTTCATGCCAAAGACAGAATGGATGGATGCAGCAAGGGCCATTTTTGCAAAGGAAAGAGTTTCTTTCCACACACTCTTCTTTGCATGTCTCCATATAAAGACAGGTGCAGTCTGCCTGTTCTTCTGATAGCCTGATTAGAATACATGGAAGATTAGCATCCCATGAATGAGAAGCCTGTTCTTAAAGACATTTGCCCAAAGCTGTGGATGGATTTAAAGGAATGTTTGTGGTTTTTTCCGATGTCATGGCAAGGTCTGTACAGAACTGTTCAGTCAGAAGAAGGTTCAAGATATGAAAGTGAAGAGTTTTGTTCTCGTTTATGCAAAACAAAATTGATAGTTTTATAGACCTGTGAAGCCTGATAAGCTGCATTACATGTTTAGAGACCACCTTGCACATCTTCAACTAAATGTGTCGCAAAAGGTCCCATAATAAGGGGAAAAAATATCATAATAACTGCATAATGGATGGAGCAATTTGCTGTTGATCACCACAGTCTCTAACCGTGCCCTAGGTCTGTAAATCCTCTTTGATTAAAGCATGTGTGTCAGTCGCACATGACAGTATGGCCAATATGTTTGGACATTCAGTGTCTTCTGTGGCCCAATATGGGAGTCTTGCAGACCAACAGTACGGGAATTTGAAGATCTATTTAGTTGTCTGGGACCAGCTTAATGAAGCAGGTTGAGACCATGCAGATTTTTCTCTGTAAATTGCAGAAGTCAAGTAGAACTTGAGGAATGCACAAAAGAATGATTTGATAGACGTATTCTAGTAGGGTTTGAAACAAAGAGACATCTTGCAAGCATTTTAGACTGGACATCATTCATGCTGACACTGCTTGTTCTGAGTGCAGGTGGAATCCAGCCCAGCCCAATTTTTGCTGAGATTTTTTCTGTGATTGACTATTACATTGGTATAACAATGTAGGGTGAGAAAGCAGTCTTGGCTTTTTGAAAGATTTGTACCTGCAACTGCCCAATCATGGACCATTACTGCAGCATAAAAGGGATATACAGAATGCTTTACCTGCTCAGCAGGAGTTACACTATGAAAACCTGTATGCTTGTAAAACTGACCCACTTAGCAAAGTTTACTTTTCAGGCTGCATCAATAAAGTTACAGTCATAGAATCATAGAATGGTTTGGGCTCGAAGGGACCTTGGAGATCATCTGGTTCCAAGCACCTTGCCATGGGCAGGGACACCTCCCACTAGGCCAGGTTGTGCAAGGCCCCATCCAACCCAGTCTTGAACATGTCCAGTGACAGAGCATCCACAACTTCCCTGGGCCACCTGTGCCAGTGTCTCACCACCCTTATAGTGAAGAACTTCTTCCAGATTTCTAAACTAAATCTGTCCTGTTCCATTTTGAAGCCAGTCATATCAAAGTTCCTGAGAGGACATGTGCCATCAGTCAGTTCACACAGTGTCAATGTTCTACAGAAGAAAAGGGACACTAATTTGCCAGATACATACCTCAGTTTCTAGGTAATCCTACCTCATTTATGAAAAAAAGTCATGCAAGCTGTTCTCCAGCCTGTGCCCAAATAGAAAGTACACCTGCATGATAAAACAAAGGTGTGATTGTACGGTGCATTAGGGTAACGAGTGGAGCAGAGGTGTTGGCATGATGACCATCATCATTACCAGTGGATTTCAGGTGGTGTCACCACATTGTCATTGCTATCATTATCTCTGCTAGCCAGGTAGTTATGCCAGCACATTTTCCAGTCACTCCTTCATTTTGCCTTTTAAGATGCCTAGAGATAGGCTATTGGACTGTTCTTTCAGTGTTTGATGTAGGTTTGGGAACTAGCTAAGTAGGAATTGCATTATCATGAATAAGTGTCAAGGTGCTGAGCTGTGGATCTCGCTGCAGTTTACACTAATGGCATCATCCAATCCAATCTGCATCAGGTTTTATGTGAGCAGAACTCCACACAGGTGTGTTTTGGCTGTCACGGACCTCTTGCATCTCTCTGTATGGGTTGTCCCTGCAGCAGTGCAGGAGCACAAGCCCTAAATGTGCTTGTGTCTGCTTAAGACTGTATTAAGTTAAATAGGGCTTGAGTAAGGTTTAGTCCTTGTTATGATAAATGTCTGGACTGAGCTGCTGTTCCAGTTATTGCTCGGTAACTTTAGTCTTTTGTTGGAAGAGAGTCTCTAGAGCTGAGTTGTCCCTAGGAGTTTAATTCCATCAGTGAACCTCTAGAAATACCGTTGTCTCTGTTTCTATTCTGATTCTGGTTACAACTAGGGTTGTAAGTTGTCTATGTCTTGAACTCCATTTATCCTGCATTTTCTAACGCTATTTATTTACACATTGTGAGATAGCTTTCAGGATATCAGAACATCAGGAAATACTATCCTTTTGTTAGGTAACTTTCTTTTTTTCCCCCCCTCTAAAAAAAGGCAGAAACAAAAGAGTTACTCAAATAGCTTTGTGGAACCTCTATTTTATTTTTAATGGAGCTCTGTGCTCTTTTGCTTTCAGCCAACTATGAGCATATTCAGCATATAGAAAACTTTATTGTTAGAAGTAGTATTCTGTGCAGTTAAATATTCAATATTTCTACTTGCT
>NW_008611994.1:0-4633 GCF_000691845.1 Merops nubicus | reverse complement strand
CCCTACATCTTGCTTCTACTTAGTTTTTATAGATCTCCCAGCCCTCATTCTCCCTGGATTATATAATGCAATGTGTCAGTGCCATGCATGGCACTCCAGTTACCTCAGCATTTCCATTATAACTCTATGTTTTGAGGGATTTATAGGCTAGCAGTAAAAATCTCTTTCTTGGCTAAACCTCGAAACAGCAGTTTCTGGTCATTTAAAAAGAAAACAAAATGAAACAAACTTTTTTTCCCCCCCCTTGCTTCTATTTTTTTCTGGCAGTCATTTAGCAGTGGTGTTTGCACTGCAGGATCCTCCTAAACAGCAAGTGTAGATTCAGTATGTAGCCAATTTTTAATGTAATAATGCTTTTTCTCCTTACATCCTTCAAAAGTGCATGTCATCCCCTGTTTAGGCATATAATGTCATTGCCTCGTTGCCAACCTTTCTGGAGCCTACAGCAGTCAGCCTTTGGGGCCTCAGAGAGGTGCAGTTTGGTCTCTGTTTTCCTTTATTTGCAAGTTGGATGAATTTTAGAGTGTTTTTTTAAAAAAAAACATTTATCCTTCTTCATCTGAAAACCCAATAACTTACTATCTCCTCCTGTGTCACTGAGCTACAAATTTATCACAATCCAAAAAGACATCATTGGCTGGATATGAATATCTAGAATATCAGGGCTATTACAAAAAAACAAATTTGGAAAGGATATTAAATCTCATGCTTTAGTGCTTAAGTGATTTGCTGTTAGAGAGCAGGCTATTAGAGGACCTATGGATGAGTTATACTTCGCCAATCACTAGGGATTCCTGTACTTTCCTTAGAAAGATCTAGTAGCAGTCACTTGTAGACATGGGTTGCTGAACCAGATAGGCTTCCAGTTTTATCACACAGGACAGTTCTCTTCCCCTGGCTCCAGGCTGGAGGAGTGTAAAACACAGCATGGATTCTAAGAAACATGGTTGTGTACTCAAGTTTGTGGAGAAGGATTATTTTTATAACCTCTAAGTTAAGCAGTTGGCTTTAAAGGCATCTTTATGAATACATATCCACTGATTAAAACAGACAAAAAGTGACTCACAGACTGGTTGCATGCCTGAGTTCTGGCTCTGGAGCTGCCTAACTCTGCTTTTCCCATCTAAAATAAAATACTGCTCTGCGCTGAATAGTCTTAGGCCAGTTGCTGTTATATTTCAGGCCTGAAGTAATTCTTCCTGTTACGTGCAAATTCCTGTTTCAGTCATTGTGAGCTGTGCATAGTAGCATATAGCCATCGGGAGAAACCCCTTTTTGACTTAATTTCACTGTACGTCGTGTTTTTCCATGCCACTTGTGCCACTTTGTGCCAGTAATTTTACAATTTTATTTTCTCCGGGGCCATTCTTGCTCAGGATTGATACCCATTTCCTCAGGACTACCTTGGAGTTTTGAATATTCAGCCATTCTTACGGGACCCAGTGATTTTGTTCCCCATAATCTTTTGACATCATTCATGTGCTTGAGACACGAGTAAAAACATCTTGCAACACTGAAAAATGCATGTAGTGAAGAGGGATTTAGGTTTGCAGATTTGAAACCCTCTATCACCAGCTGGGGGGGTGGGTGGGGTAAGCAGGCAGAGGAAGGCAGGAAAAAAGAAAAAAAAAAAAACAAACCAAAAACAAACCAACCACCAAGGCAGACAAGTACTGTTTCATATTAACATCTATTCTCAATGAAGAGGTAAAAATCAAAGCCCCTGTGTGTGAGGCAGGGTTAGTGAACTGCCAGTGATTCTCCCAGCAACTGACACAAAGGAATCTGTGAGTATCAAAGCTTAGGCAGCAAGCTTAGTGTCAGCTCTTGCCTAGGGAGTAGAAGAAAACATCACTTTGTCTCTGCTTTCACTGCTTAAACACACACATCATTCACTAGTAACCATTTACTCTGCTGTCAAAACTGTTTCAAGAGAGTGCTACATTTGATTAATAGTAAAATGCATGGAAAAAAAAAAAAAGTCTGCTTCCCATGAGGAACTTAATTTTTGAGAATTTTTGCATGTACTTCTTAATTTTTCCATCCTATAAATATGCCTGTAATATTCCACAAGTGTTCTGTTGCTTCTAGTAAAGTAATTTTTATTATAGAGCCCAGTGCACTCATCCTAATTCTAGTTAATATTCTCTCCTAGTGAACCATATTACAGCATCCTCAGCCTCTTGTACTAACAAAAAAAGTGACCAGCACAAACATGTGTGCAGTACATGATTCATAGTGCTGCTTTCTGAATTGTCCAGTGGGTAATTGCAGTACAAAAAACAGAGAAACAGATGTAGACCCTAAACCTTGGCTGTAAATTTTTGTTTTATGATTATGGGTTTCAAATGTGCTATGTCACACTGACAAATATACAGTGACACCAAAGGAAATAGATTTCTGACTTGAACTTTTGCTTTTTATTTCACTTGTGGCTAAGAATATGTTTATTGTGAAGTTTTTACCATCACAGTCGAAGAGAAAACAGATCAAAGCAGTGATGTGAAATCACAATGTCTTTTCACGGATAAAGTGGGAGATACTGGAGCGTTGTTGCCTACTCACACCTCTGTGGGAGCTAGGCAGGCATTTAAGATATGTGGCAATACTTAGTTTCATTATATTTGAATTAGAGGGCTGTTAGTTATCACAATAATAATGGTTGGTCCTGATCTAAATTAGAAAATTTCCCCCATTTTATGAATGTAGCTTTTCCTGATACTCTAAGAAAACTCACCAAGGGTATCATGCTATTTCAGAGTGAAATATGAGATACATAGATTACGGTATTGTAGAAATAGTATGCGAGCAAACCATTAGGATATTTGAAGAATTTGTTAATCACGTGTGGTTTTAGTAATAACTGCAAGCATTAGCACTATTACTATTCGTAGTAAAACATGATGAGCTACCTGGCTCATTTAGATACAGTGAGAAAAAGCCATCTTTTTCAATTCATATGCAGTTAAGTGTGACTTCCTGACATTGACTTTCAGAAGTTGCCAGTCTACATTTTGAGGTACAATGGGCAGGTTTTATTTTTAAATATGGTATTATAGGACTGCTAATGGAATAAACATAGCTGTGTTTCTGTTTGTCTGATTTTGTTTATTTTAACTCACAGGGGCAATATGTTTTTCTTGGCATCAGCTTAAGTTGTTCCAAGAGCCTTGGTCGAAATAAAAAGCTGTTTTCTCCCTAAATTGGAGACTGACAAAACATACTGTTTTTTGTGTCATCCTTTCCAGTTATTTTTGTGGTTACACATTACATATTCCAAACTTCTTGTGCATCCTGTGTTGTCTGGTTAGAAAATACTGTCTTTTAATTTAACTTGGCTATTCAAAACAAAATTGAAGCAATGTAGCCAGCTGAGCTTTTAACAGAACTTTTACCACTTTTCCACTTGCCTAAAAAATACAGCATACACTGCTTGCTGTGCTGAAATGGCTTAAACAAGTCTTCCCTGAAAGATGGCTTTTTCGATACATGTGAACTGTGCATAATATTTGGATTACAAAGTCTCAAGGGCTTCTTCAGCTGGAGAGGAGTCCAGGCTGGAGGAGGACACTACAGTGGACTGAGAAAGTCCGTAAAAAGATGCTGTTAAACTGTAGCGTTTGTAACTCTTCTGCCTGGAGGGAAGATGGGAAGAGAGGCTGCCTGCTGCAGGGACAGCCAGAGCTCTCGGGGCTAAGAAAAGCTTTTGTTTTTATCCCTTGAAACAGATTCGCTTCCAGATTGCAGCAGGTCTTTCTGCTGGCCACTGTTTTTCAGTGTGGGTATATCAGTTTCAGGGAACAAGTGCATGTGCTGTGTGGGGGGTTTTGTTGTGTGGGTTTGGTTTTTTTTTTTTTTTTTTTTTTAATTCTTGAACCTGTGTGAAAAGTTTTGTTAACACAATCTGCAGGCATTGTCAGAGAGCTTTCGGTTCATCAAAGGACTTTTTGTGGAGAGAGGACACTGCATCCATTAAAGCGGCTGCGCAGGTCCCAAAGTGAGTCTCTCCCCAGTGTTTCTTCACAGTCACCAGCTGTGTGACATGTCTGTGCCCAGTGTCTCCCACTCCACCCAACTTCCATCTTGGGCTTTAAAAAAAAAAAAAAAAAAAAAGGCAATAATCAAGGGTTTTGTTTTCCAGTTTCTGAACCTGAGCTAGTTTTGGGGTAGAAAGCGAGGCTCCTCTGTGCCTCAGGAAACCTCTTTGAGGGCTGGTGCTCAAGGGTCGCCGGGGCTGAGGTGACTTGTCTCATTTGATTAAAACGAAGGGGTGCATGTGGTCATTGAGCTCCTGTCCTTTCCAGTGGGGCAGAGACAGTGCATACAGGCTGTTTTTTTCATTTTTCAAGTGTCCATAGCAATAAAGACTTGAAGGAGTCTTTCTCTGTGAGCAAGATTTTGCAGAAGGTGGTTATTTACCTAAAAAGCACAGGGCTCCCCCTTGCCTGGATGCAGATGGTGGGCCAGCACGATGCAGGCTGTGCCATCCGGGCCGCAGACCTGGTAAGGCCTTGACACCTACTCCTGCCGTGATGGAGGGCTGCCGGCAGCACGGTTTCACAGAGACTTTCTTGGGCGTTTTGGTGGCAGCGGCCCCCGCGGCGGAGCGGGGGGGCTGCGGCCGCCTGCCCCG
>NW_008611993.1:0-1441 GCF_000691845.1 Merops nubicus | reverse complement strand
GGCCACTGTGGGTCCCAAGGTGCTGGTGGCCAAATTGGCTTCTGTGGTGCTGGTAGCCACGGTGGCTTCCATGGTGCCGGTGGTCACAGTGAGCCCCGAGCTGGTGGTGGCCACAGTGGCTTCAGATGTGCTGGTGGCCACTGTTAGTCCTGAGGTGCTGGTGGCCACGGTGGCTTCCATGGTGCTGCCACTCATGGTGGGCTCTGAGGGACTGGTGGCCGCGGTGGCTTCTGAGGTGCTGGTGGCCACGGTGGCTTCCATGGTGCTGCCACTCATGGTGGGCTCTGAGGGACTGGTGGCCGCGGTGGCTTCTGAGGTGCTGGTGGCCACGGTGGCTTCCATGGTGCTGCCACTCATGGTGGGCTCTGAGGGACTGGTGGCCGCGGTGGCTTCTGAGGTGCTGGTGGCCACGGTGGCTTCCATGGTGCTGCCACTCATGGTGGGCTCTGAGGGACTGGTGGCCGCGGTGGCTTCTGAGGTGCTGGTGGCCACGGTGGCTTCCATGGTGCTGCCACTCATGGTGGGCTCTGAGGGACTGGTGGCCGCGGTGGCTTCTGAGGTGCTGGTGGCCACGGTGGCTTCCATGGTGCTGCCACTCATGGTGGGCTCTGAGGGACTGGTGGCCGCGGTGGCTTCTGAGGTGCTGGTGGCCACGGTGGCTTCCATGGTGCTGCCACTCATGGTGGGCTCTGAGGGACTGGTGGCCGCGGTGGCTTCTGAGGTGCTGGTGGCCACTGTTGGACTCGATGTGTCTGTGGCCATGGTGGCTTCCGTGGGTGTGGTGGCCACGGTGGCTCCTGAGGTGCTGGTCACAGCTGTGGTTTTGGAGGTGGCTTCTGAGGTGCTGGTGGCCACTGTTGGACTCGATGTGTCTGTGGCCATGGTGGCTTCCGTGGGTGTGGTGGCCACGGTGGCTCCTGAGGTGCTGGTCACAGCTGTGGTTTTGGAGGTGGCTTCTGAGGTGCTGGTGGCCACTGTTGGACTCGATGTGTCTGTGGCCATGGTGGCTTCCGTGGGTGTGGTGGCCACGGTGGCTCCTGAGGTGCTGGTCACAGCTGTGGTTTTGGAGGTGGCTTCTGAGGTGCTGGTGGCCACTGTTGGACTCGATGTGTCTGTGGCCATGGTGGCTTCCGTGGGTGTGGTGGCCACGGTGGCTCCTGAGGTGCTGGTCACAGCTGTGGTTTTGGAGGTGGCTTCTGAGGTGCTGGTGGCCACTGTTGGACTCGATGTGTCTGTGGCCATGGTGGCTTCCGTGGGTGTGGTGGCCACGGTGGCTCCTGAGGTGCTGGTCACAGCTGTGGTTTTGGAGGTGGCTTCTGAGGTGCTGGTGGCCACTGTTGGACTCGATGTGTCTGTGGCCATGGTGGCTTCCGTGGGTGTGGTGGCCACGGTGGCTCCTGAGGTGCTGGTCACAGCTGTGGTTTTGGAGGTGGCTTCTGAG
>NW_008611992.1:0-740 GCF_000691845.1 Merops nubicus | reverse complement strand
GTTACACAGCCACATATAACATCCTTTTTTTGTTGTTGTTTTTTTGAGATGCTATTACGTTTTGAGTAATGCAGCATCAGCTAATGAAGATTCTCTGTGAATTTAGCCACAAGCTTCTCTCCACCAAAAGTTTGCACTTGGGAAAGTTCCATTAATGCTATGTCAGGCTTGAGATCTGCCATCTGCTAAACCAGGAAACCTTCAAGTTCAATTCACTCTCAGAACCAACGCTTGCCTGCTCTGCAGTTGCCATCTGTAGCTTTTTACATTATTGTTTATTCTGTTCAATTTATGCCTTAGCGTGTTCAAAATGTCCACAAACTGTAAAAGCAAATGAGCAATGTGACAGGGTTCAGGGCAGTAAAGACAATAACTTTTAAATTGCCAGGTTTTGTAGGCTTAAAAAATCTCAAGGCTTAACTTTACGTTAACCCTTGGGTCTGAAGTTTAAAAATCCCTGTGCTTAGTATTCAAAATCTTGCAGTCTCCCTCTTCTCTGACTGCCCCTCCAGCAAACTGGCCCATCTCTCACGTTGGACTAACAAAGGATTTTGGAGAGCTCTGTGTTGAGAAGAGGTTATTCTCCCTGCTGTAGAACACATGACTACTGCTTTTTAAGCAAGCAGTTATGACACACTATAGTAAAATCATGCAAAAAGCCTTGGTGCTCGGGTTTGGGTGCTCCCAGTCTCAAATCCTGCCTATTTAAGAACAAAAAAAATATTTGGGAAATATTTAGG
>NW_008611991.1:6110-7817 GCF_000691845.1 Merops nubicus | reverse complement strand
CAAGGAAGCAGCGTGAGGTCGCTTGTATTCTCCAGGGTTTAATTAGCAACGAGCCATGCTGGCCTTAATGACTTTCTCTGAGGGAGGACACTCCTCTATTGAACAGAAACATCTGGCCAACCCAAACACAGCTGGAAGAGCTCCATGCCTGGCTCCCGCTGCGGGGTGCCAGCTCCCACCCTGCTGCCACAGCCGAGCTGAACGAGGGAGTGTTAATTAAACCCCGTTAAGCAGGGAGCAGCTGCTTTCCCAGGGACATGGAACTCCAGCCCCCGGGGGCTGAGCCACGGCTCCAGCTGGCCCAGGCTGGGCAGACCCGCGGCCGTCCCAGTGCTCCCATCACCACAGGAGATGTCAATCCAAAATTAGGAGGAACCAGCCTGTGGCTCAGTCACATCCCTGGCCCCTTGTCCTGCCCCCCGTGGTGCCACCCTCAAGGGCTGTGGCTGTTTGAAAGTTTGGATGCTGAGGGTGCTGAGCCCCTGGCCCAGGCTGCCCAGAGAGGTGGTCGCTGCCCCATCCCTGGAACCATCCCAGGGGAGGTTGGTTTGGGCTCTGAGCACCCTGCTCTAGCTGGGGATGTCCCTGTCCCTGCAGGGGGTGGGACTCTGTGACCTTTAAAGGTCCCTTCCCACCCAACCCCCAGTCTGGGATTCCCTGAAAGGGGTGGCAGTGGTACACAGGGGTCCTACACTGCCTGCTTGGGGCAGCTGGACAATGCCACCGTGCTGCTGAGGGAGGGGAGACCAGACCCCAGCCCAGCCCTGGGCACGGCCTGTGGGTGGGACAGAGCCACACGCCCCCTGCCAGCCCAGCTCTCTGCTCCGTTTGCCAACAACTCCACCAAAATAAAATAACCCAAACCAGTTCAGCCCCACTGCAAGCCCGAGGGCAGGCTGGCTGCCTTTCCACACCCTGCCCTGCCTCAGGGGGATCCAGCCCATCACTCCTGCCCCCCCAGGAGAGCCCTTTTCCCCTGGAAACCATTTCCCAGGAGCCCAGAGGGTACTTGCCCTGCTCCTGGCCCGTGGGTGAGGAGGGACAGGCAGGGACAGCTCGGCCTCTGCAGCAACCACCATCTCTGGGCTCTCTTAGACCCTCTGTCTCCAGCCCGTGGGCTGTGCCAGGGCTGCCAGGGCCCCGCTGCCCTGGGTTACAGACCAGCCCTTATTGTTTTCCTCTCACACACAGAGCCTGTTCTGAAATTTCCTGCCCACATCTCTCCCAGGAGCAGGGAGTGAGGAGGGGAGGGAGGAGGAAAGCGACTCCTGCTCATCCAAAACATTTACTGTGAAAACACGAGGCTGGGAGAGGCATCGGTGGAACCACGGGGAGCAGTTTATTGTCACAGCACACCACAGAGGTCACACAACACTCCCGGCTCTTCCTCCCAAGGAGACGCGGCACAATCTGCTCGGTGCAGGGCTGAGCAGAGGAAGCTCTTGGCAATCTGCTCCGAACTTTCCTGTTGGCTCAGGAAACAGGAGGAGCTGCGTTAACCCCTCCAGCGCCAGCCAGCTCCACCCCGCAGCAGACAGCCCTGCCCCGGCCTTGCTGCAGCCCCCCTGGGGATGGTTGGAGCGTGTCCCTGCGGCTGCGAGGATGCTCAGGAGAAGGAGAACTGGAGCACGGGGACTGCAGCACTCCCCCCTTCCTCCTCCTCCTCTCCTCGGCCGGGGGAGCTGTGCCCACCCTGCACAGGGCTGG
>NW_008611991.1:357-5998 GCF_000691845.1 Merops nubicus | reverse complement strand
GCCGGGGAAACGGAACAGGCCGAGCCCGGGGGGGCAGCGAGCTGGAGGAGCCCTGAAGGGAAAACGCTGCACGGAGCCGCTGCAGGCAGCGCCGAGCTACCGAGGACAAGGCTCTCTCTGGTGGGACGAGGGCGCATTGCAAGACAGCCAGAGCCTGGAGAAAACACCACAGGGGTGTGCAGCAGGGCGCAGTTAGACGAGAAATTAGGAAGTTCTTCACTGTGAGACGCTGGCACAGGTTGCCCAGGGATGTAGATGTGGATGCCGCATCCCTGGAGGTGCTCAAGACCAGGGTGGAGGGGGCTCTGAGCAACCTGGTCCGGTGGGAGATGTCCCTGGATGATCTTTAACATCCCTTCCAGCCCAAACCATCCAGTGGCACAGCCCAGTGCCCCCAGCTCCAGCCAGGAGGATGGGTGAAGGTTCTGGCTGCTCCAGCACTGCCTGGCACATTCAGCTCGGGCACAGGAGCTGTTCAAACCCCTGTCAGAGAAGGGTGATTCTTGGCTGAAGTCAGTAAACAGGGCCCCAAAACTGGTGAGACATCAAGAGAGGACAGTGGAACTGAAAACAAGGCCACTCCAAGGTGGTGGCTGCCTTGAAGACACACGCAAGAGGACAAGGGTGTCCCAGCCAGGCTTTGGAACGTAACAGAGGGAGGTGACACGGAAAGCAGGACTCCAAACCAGAGCTGCTGCTGGCCCACCACCACGTGGAGAGCAGCCAAGGCTCTGGGAGGACTTATTGTCTAGCACCAGATGACAGAACCCCAAAGGCAGTCACTGAGAGTCTCCAAGGACCTGACGGGTCCTCCTTCTGCTGTCACAGAAACAAGAATTAAGGGTTGTGGCTTCAAGAACATAATGAATAAAGATCTGCAGTGTCCTGAAGAGCATCTGCAAGCTGGCAAGTAAGCTTGCTTCCAAGAACAGCTAAGTCTGCCCACCTGCTGGCTGGCCAGGCAGCTTTCCAACCACTCCACCACCCGAGTGCCCTGCTACACCCTGTGAAGCACCAGCCTGTCCTCAGCAGGCTCAGAGGAACAGGTCTCCCCTCAACAACTTGGCAAGCAGAGTCTTTGGACTGTTGACTTGAGAAGCTTCATGCCCTGTGGCTGGTGCAGAACAAGTTCCATGTTTGCCCCAGCCTGACCTTCCCCATCTCCGAGCCTTGGAGCAAACACCAAACAGGAGCAGACAACTGGAAGCAGAATCCATCTCAGCCCATCTGAACGCTGCAGAGGTGAACTCCTGGCTGTGCAGAGCCAGCAAAAGACGGCTCCTGGCTCCTGATGAAGGCAGAAGACTCCTTGCTGTCGTTTGAAGAGGCAGCCCAGGTCTCCCTCAGCACCACGGGCGACCCAAGGCAGGCAGGGGGGATCTGAACAGGAACCGTCCCCGCCGCCCGCCTGGTGCCCAGCCCAGGGCAGCTCTTCAGCTCACAGAGGGATGGGGCTGTGCCCCCAGCAAACACAAAGCTGAGCAGTTCTGAGCCCAGAGGGGGCCAAACCCCCTCTCAGGTCGGCTGGTTTGGCCCAGGGCTGACTGGGCTGTGTCCAGGTGCTCTCACCCCGCCGCACGAGCGTCGCTGCCCGTGGAAGCCCAGGCTTGAGCCTTCTCCCAGGCTGCCAGCACCCTGCCTGGGCCCTCCAGAGCCTCAAGCACACCAGGGTGGTTTACACGAGGACAAGGGACACTGGCAGCCCTTCCAGAGGCAGAGTGAGGAGAGGAGAAGAGAAGCAAAGGGACCGAGAGGGGCGCAGGCACTGGCGTGGTCCGGAGGGCTCCCCAGGGCAGCGGCTGCTCCTCACCCAGCCCAGCTCCCAGGAAAGCTGCTTCAAACACAGGCTGTCTCCAAGGCTGGGGACTCCTGGGGCCTCCCTCAGAGCACAGGCAGATCTACTGCTGAAATCACACCTAGGGAAAGCATTTGGCTTGGGAAGTTCTAGAGTTGTTGTTTAATCCCGAGACAGCGCAGCTGAGTGAGTTGAGAGTTTTAAGTTACAAAAAAACAGAAAGCACTAGAAAATAATCTTGATACAAGAGCAATAATCAGCTGAGGTTCCCCACCCTGCACGGGGAATCCTGCTCCACGATCCGCCCAGCACAGCTGGGATGCTGCCAAGGCATTGCTTGTTCCCAGCACAGGCTGGGATGGCAAACTGTCCTGGGTGAAAGTCACGTGGGGGAATCCCCAGCAGTGGGAGTTAAGATGCTGCCACCAGCTCTGGTTTTGGCTTGTTCTTGATGGGTGACGCTTCTGTGGGAGAAAAAGAACCTTGTTACAG
Source organism: Merops nubicus (assembly GCF_000691845.1). NCBI lineage: Eukaryota > Metazoa > Chordata > Aves > Coraciiformes > Meropidae > Merops > Merops nubicus. Next base: position 3,711 of record NW_008611991.1, on the reverse strand, counting down.
AGAATGCAAATCACCTCCAGTCATCCTCTGTGTGGAAGAGTCAGGGCTCATCATCCACGTCTCCGCCGAGCACCGAATGCCACGTACAGCACCTGGAAAAATCACTGGCTGGGAAGAGTTGGTTATAAAAAATTCCACAAATCAGGCATCCCCTTTTCCACAGCACCTAAAGAATGACAAGATTCAGAACGCCTCCAACCCCCAGCCCAGTGGCACAGGCTGAGGGCAGTGGGCAGACAAGCTTCCCCCCCACCCCTTCCACCCGACCCGAGTCTAAAGAGAGGCTCAGGCAGCTGCCCCCAGCAGGGATTTTGTTTGGCCGTCCTGCTGCCAGCACAGAGGTGACATCTGATCCCTGTTCACTCATAAAAAGACACCAGCCCTGCTCCCCACGTCCTGGATTCCTCCTGGGCAGGTTCCACACCAGCAGCCTCTCCCAGGGGTGCCCAGCCTCTGCAGGGGTGATTCTGTGTCCTGCTGGCCCAGGAGACAGACCCTTCACCAGTCTCCTTTCTGGCACCCAGCTGAGCCCAGCTCCACCTCACTGCTGGGCTCTGAGGGCACCTTCTGATGCAGGGAACACCAACAGCCGTGGCTCCTGTGGCACAGAGGGTGGGGCAGCAGCTGGGAGGGGGCAGAGTGTCATCCCCAGGCCACGCAGAGCCCAGGGAGCAGCTCCTGAGAGCTCCACAACAGAACCTGCTCCAAGGCTGCTGGTTGTCTCCCAGCAGGTACAAAGTGTGACTGAAGGACAGCAGATGAAGCAGCTCTTGGAGAGGAAGGAGATGGGCACTGAATGAAGAGGCTGGAGCTGAGTGCTCTCAGGGTGAGGGCACAGCTGGGTTTGCCAGGGGGGAGGCTCACAGAGCCCAGCTCAGTGGGGCTGACCCTCAGGAAGCTGACACTCCATCCCACGTGTGGGACATACAACAGGAGAGGAACTCAGCCTGTGGCATGGAGCTAAGAAGGAGAAGCTAAAGCTGCAGAGTGCACAGAGAAATCATACCTGGGATCTTCTCTGGGAGTGGCTCGGAAGGAACTTCTGGAAGCTCCATCTGTTCCTGCAAGGACATCAGAGAGACCAGGCAGTGCTCCCACACCCTCACACCTCAGTTCTGTGCCAAGACTCTCTGGGAAGAGTCCTGATGTACAAGATTTCATGTACAGAAACCTGCCCCAGAACTGCAGGAAGGGTGATGGGCTTCTGTGCTGCCCAGGAGAGGAGTACAAGGGGTGGCTTTTAATTACTGGATGAGACTGGATAGGACCCTGTAACAGCTCTGAGTCTCCTCAGAGCCACGGGAGCTGCTGAGCCTCTCCACTGGCTGCACATTTCAGAGTGGAGCCAGTGTCTGGATGAGCCACGGGCACCAGAGATGGGTGGGGATGAGAGCACAGAGTGACTGCTGCTGGCTGAGCACCACCCAGGGCTCTGGAGACCTTCCCCAAGTGACATGGAACCAAAACCCAGTGAGAACAGAGAGCAACAAACTGGAACAGGCAGCAAATGAAGCACAACCCTTAAAGGAATCCCACTGCTCCATGACCCCAGTGTGTGGAGTGATCAGCTTGACCTTTGAGGACACAATAATTGGGCATAAACAGGTATAACTGAGATCTCTGGCAGAGGAAGATCAGCTTTAGAGAGTGGGAAAAAGATACTTCCTCCCCTACAACAAACAGCTTCCTGAGAATATGAATTTAAAGTAATTACAAGAACATCACTCCTACCTGAGTAATAGTGTTTAATTCTTCTAGGATGGCATCTTCATCTTCCTCAGTCAGGCTGCCAGCCAGCAGCTCATCTATTTGCTGCAACAGAGAGGAAAAAAAAAAACCCATTTCTGTCAACAGTGGTGCAGCAGGAGCAGCTCCATGGCTGCAGCAGGGCACACACAGGAGAGCAACACAAACATGGGCTCAGGGGGTACTCAGGAAAACTGGCACTCATTTTTCTGCAGCTAACTGAGATTTAGTTCCCAACCCAACTGCCTCTTAAACACAGGGGGACCCACAGTGAGCCCCAGGGGAACTCCACGTGGCAGCAGCCTCTGCTCCCACCCAGTACTCACCCTCTGGTACTCCACAGCATCTTGGGTTTCACCTATTATCCTTTCTACTTCTTCTATTGACATAACCTGAAAGGAAAGAGCCAAAATCCAGATGTGAGGGAGGTGTGCAGGGAAAGGGCCACACACAGACAGGACTTGGCTGAGGCCCAGGCACACATCTGGGGCATTTTAGGCACACACCTGGGGCATTTTAGACACATACCTGGGACATTTTAGGCACATACCTGGTGCATCTTGTTCAGACACTCATTTCCTATTTTCAGGCCCTCAATGACCTTCATTTCAATCTGGGTGAATTCAATATCCTGGACCTGAAGCAGAAGGGGGAAGGGGAAACATCAGAGGCTGCCACACCCCTGGTTTTTGGCCAGAGACAAGATTGCCAAGAGAAACTGGGAGGAGAAGCCAGTCAAGAGCCCTTCCTCTGCTGACCAGAGGACTAAATGATACCAGTAAGAATCAGGCACACAAAAAGCCTGAGCACAGGCAGCAGCAAAAGCCCATCCAGCTGATTTTAACCCATCTTCTAGCTGACAGTCAGAGCTGAGGCCATCCTTTCCAGGACAAACACACCCATTTCTGAAACCAAGCTACTGAGGCAAGCCCAGGGAAGTTTTGACAGCAGTCCACCCCCTGACTGACACTTCACTACCTCACAGACCATGTATTTGGTCTGGAACCTGGGTGACACACTCAGAACACCCTCAGCACTCGGCCCTGTTGGGAAGAGCCACAGCACAGGAGGAGTTCAGAGTCACCAGCCCTTTGGGTGACACCAAACCCCTGTCAGGGCAGCTAAAATGTGGCTCCCCACCAGCAGCAGGACACCCACCCCAGAGGAAAGACTCACAGCAGGCACACCCAGGGCTGGCTCTTGCTTACCATCCTCTCCAGGTTGCTGATTTGGTTTTCTGTTTTATCTAGAAGTTGTTCTTGGTACCTCTTCTTCTTCAGCAAGAGCATGGCTTTCCTGAGGGGAACAGGAGGAGGGAAACTCAGCACTGAGGAGAGCAAATAAGCCTAAATAATCACACTAAAGCTGTGTTTGTTTTGTGCTTTTTCCAGAAGAGGGGGGGAAAAAAAGCCACGTGCACATTAAATGACAGCTCAGAACTGCTCCCACGAGGAGGAAGGATGAGCAAATTAATTGTAACTTCATTAAGCTGGTGCCTGAGAATGGAGGGGTGTATTTGTTGTGGATCAGGGCTTCATGGGCCAGCTATGGTGCCCCACAACAAAGTCCTTGCACACAGGACTCGTGGTGCAAACAGGCTGTAAGAGG
>NW_008611991.1:0-326 GCF_000691845.1 Merops nubicus | reverse complement strand
ACTGACAGAGCCCCTGGACTGGCCACTGGCACTGTGGTAAGAGAAGCCCTTTTGGAAGCCCTGTTTTAGCACCAGCCCTGCAACACAGGCAGCCTCTCCTAGCTGTAAGTACAGAGAGTTACACGCTGGAACTTTCAGCTCAGGCTCCTCTCTGGAGGAAGACCTCGTCCCCGTCCCCACAGCTCACGGTCACCCGGGACTCTGTCACCCTCCCCGTGCCCCGCCAGGCCCCGGGCCCGCTCCCCGCTCACTCTTTTTTGCCGTCCTTCAGCAGCTGCCGGGCCAGCGCCCGCTCCCTCTCCAGGTTCAGGCTGAGCCGCTTCTGA
>NW_008611990.1:0-9253 GCF_000691845.1 Merops nubicus | reverse complement strand
TGATTCTATGATTCTATGATTCTGATCTCAGAGAAATTAAAAGGGGAAAAAAATAAGGGATAAATGTAAGACTGGAGTATGGAGAGAAAAAAGGACATAAGGGGAAGAATTCCAAACTAATGGGATTTCTCTCTTCAGCATGTGAATAATCTCTTTTGTACTTCATCCTGGTTTTCAAGGAATGGCTGCTCTTACAAGAAAGCTAACTGTAGTTGGAGATGACCGTTGTGGTAAGACATGCCTCCTCTTTGCTCTGTGTCATGAACAGCTGCCCAAGTCTTGTGAGCCAACTCTGTTCAATGCTTACACCAGTGACTCAGAGGTAGAAGGCAAAGAGATGAAACTAGTTCTCTTCAACACGGCAGGGAAGAACGATGTCAGTTACCAGAACCTCCGCTCTGTGTTCTACAAGGACACTGATGTTATTTTAATGTGCTTCTCTGTGGACAGGCCTGACTCACAGCAAAACATCCTTGATTTTTGGGTTCCAGAAATCAAAATGTTCTGCCCCACAGTACCTATTATTCTGGTGGCTACCAAGATAGAGCTAAGGGTTGATGAAGGTATGAAGAAGAAACTAACTTCTCCAGGCAACGAGCCAATTACCACTACAGAAGGAAAAGCTTTAGCTGCCAGCATTGGAGCATATGCATACCTGGAGTGTTCTGCCAAGACAAAAGATGGTATGGATACAGCCCTGGAGGTTATTAGCCAATGTGCATTAGAAGAGAAAAGGACAAGAGAGAGTCACACAGCTGCTGCAGAATTTTGTAAGAGGAATGAGCATTATTTTGTTGTTGGATTTCATCATGTGAAAAGGTAAGCAGGCGTCTTTGTTGCTGTTGTATGGATGCTATAAGGGCTGCTTTTATATTATAGGAGGAAAAAAATCTCTTATATCTGCAAAGTGTCACACTTGAAAAAATGGATTTGTTTCTTTCTCCACCTCGAAAACAGGCTGAAGAGCACAATTCCAGATTTGAGCTGAGTACTGATCTTGAGAAATGGAAATGACCAAGGTGCAGTTCTCCACAGAGGTTTTTTTGGTCAAGGGAGACCCACACAGACTAGGACAGGAACTTAAACCAGCACTGCTGGGACAAGCATAAGAGCATGTTGTTCAGTGAACCTAATCCTGTCTTCCTGGTGGGAAGGTTGAGTGGCAAGCAGCTGTGCTGACAAGGTTTCCTAGTGCAAACTCCCTCCCAAAGACTTTACTGAAGCTTGTCCGTAGGGAAGGGTGTCACCACACACATTATCCAGTAGTCTGCTGTGCTATTAGCAGTGGGTTTCTGACTGCCAGAATAGGTCTGACTTTCTCCAGGATTCATTCCTAGAGCTGTCCTGGGCTTGGTTCCATCAAGGCATCAGGAGTGCATTGTGTAGCATGGGGTACAATGAGGGTAGTGCTATCTCCACCTTTTCTTCAGGCACAGGTAAATGAAGTGGGGTAAAACAGCCTGGTTATGGGGTGGGATAATCCAGTTCTTGACAGAGTTCGTACTCTGAAAGCAGAGAAGTGAAAAGACCAAACTTCAGTTTCTAAACCTCTTTGTCCATATGGCCTGAATGTATCTTAAATCTTGCTGTCTTTCCTTAGTGCTTGCAGGCAGAAGACATGAAGTAAAGGGAATGCCAGCAACCACACTTTCATCTTTGTAAGGCATTAACAGTCTGGAAAGAGACTGAGACATGCTGACAACCTAAGCAGAAAATCTCAGAGAATCACAAAGATGGACCAAAATGGAAAGACTCTGGGTGCATCTCCATACTCCCTTCTGTGAAGGACTGATTTCTGTCAGCCCAAGGAACTGAGTTATGGACTGACATTAAAGGCACAGGTCTGGAAGTGGGCAAATAACGTGACTGCAGGATTTGAGGGCACATGCTGTAACAGTAAGTGGACAGAGAAGCGTTTTAAGGTAAACCTCTTCTGATCCTGAAGTAAAGGTATTGAGCATAACTGTCATTAACTAGGAGAACATGGAAGTCTATCACTTTCTTTTGCTGACTTCCTCGATGCTGGTTTCATCACTCTGTCAGCTTGCTTACAGTTTCCCAGGGGGAAATAAAAGGAGAATAAACACAAATTTCTAAACAGATTATGCCACCCGGAGCTGCACACTTAGCAAAGTTTACATTCTGTAAAGTACTTTTCTTCCAAGAATCTCTGAGCAATTTTCAACATGAATTACCAACCCACCTCTTAGTGATAAGTAGGTGTTATTTACATTTTCAAAACTAAGAAACTTAAATGGCTGCCTAAAGTAACTGTGAACCATCTACTTCTTGGAGCTTTCTTTTTCCTGACTCATATTCCATGCCCTTTCCCTTTTGCCTCCTGGACCATTCTTAACCTCAATTCCCTCTCCTCTCTGTCTGTAATAATCCCCTTGATGGAATCTGATATTGTACTCAAACTTTAAAACTCTTTTCCCTGTGCAGCTTGGATCTGACCATGTGCTGTAAGTGCTCTCCTGATTCAGGTAGTAACGTACATTAGTGCATTTCAAAGAGCTGCATTTATGCAGGTAACTTAAAATGGTTATTTCCATTTTCTCTGTGTATGTATGGGTGGGAGGATTAGACTGCAGATAAGTTAGAGAGAGCAGGTGTCTCGGGTGCCTCTGATGTGGAGTTGGAGTGAGGCAGTTTTGCAAAGATGCTGAGCACTTACTGCTCCCACTGCTTGGGAAGTTCAGACCACTGGCAAATCCAAGCTTACACTGCCTGTTGCTGAGCAGGACACTGGTCAGCATACTGCCTGGTGTCTGTTTTTTGCCTAAATAAACAAGTATTTTCCTCCACAAGGGTGCTTTGTTCAAGATAAGGGTAACTGGTTTCACTCCTAGTATTCACTGTATGTATCTCTGAATTAAACTGTTGTTACACTGACCTTAGCTTCTATTTGTTAACGTTAACCTTTGCATTGTTTTTATGTGAAAAGAAACATTGCCAATCTGTTTCCACTCTGTACTCCTCTGCAACTGGAAAAGAAAAATCTGTGGGAGGTTTTTCACCATCCTTTTGCTAATGCTGTGTAAACTCTTTGTCACTTTTGCAAAAAAAATACCAAATCCAAGTGCTCTTCCTCTTTCTCTGTTGCAGAGCACTTTTGCAAGAGAAAGTTACTACTTAGCTGTTCAAGGAAGCCGTTGGACATTTGTCCATATTTTAGGGCACCTGGCTGCCGTGAGAAAACCACAGACAGTGGATTTCCTTTTTTTGTATTTTAGCATTGGCCTGGGATGCAGGAAGAAGGGGACATAGCCCAGCAGTCAGGTTGCTAACCTAAGCCACACGTGGCTGAGGTCACTTCTCTGTTCCACCACAAGCTGCAGCCTGTGTGAGGGTAGAGAAGAGGCTGTGCACATCTGCACTGCAGAGCAGCTGGAGGGAAGCAGTGCCCCCGTGGCAGCGTGGAGCTCCACGGGTGCCAGGTCGTCCTTCCCACTTAAGGCTGTGTCTTCAGGAGCCTCTGGAGCGTGCAGCTCACACACCCCCTTCAGCTGATGGCAGGCTTCCCACCCCCAGGCCTGCTGGGGTGGTGGCTGCACCCAGACATGGGAAGAGGTCATATGTTAGCTGTGGGAGAGCTAGAAAGTCTGCATGGGACTGCTGCTGGGAAAGTGATACGTGCCTGTCCTGGTTCCGTGTAAAAAGGGGTTCAGGGCAGGACCCACACGGAACAGAACTATGTACTCGCCTCTCCCCCCCCCTCGAGAGAGAGAGAGAGACACTTTTAAAAAAAAATGAAGTATATTGTTCAACAAGGAACAGAAAACGAAAAAGGGAAGTAAGGAAAATAATATATATAAAGATCAGGGGAATAATACAAAAGATAAAATATACAAAACCCTCAGAAATGGTGCCAGGGTCCCACGGAGTGAAAGGAGAACTTTCCTCTCCAAGCTCCAAGGCAGGAGTGAAACAAGAAACCCCTCCCTGCCTCTTATCAGAGTGTGTGTGGGAAGGGGAGGGAATACAATGGTTTCACCCCCACCCGGGGTCCTCCCAGTTGCTGGAAGGTCACGCCCCCATTCCAAGCCTCAAACCACAACAGTGCCCGTATCTGAAACCTGGACAAAAATCAGTAGCAATGAATCCACACAGAAGCAAACTGCCAGCAGACAATCCCCAGGCTAGGCTTGGGCCAGGAGTGCTGTCCTCTAATGCAAGTCTTTCTTCCAGTGTTGGAGGGGAGAAGAAGGAGAGGAGGAAGAAGAGGGTGAGGAAAAGAAAATCACAAACTGTTTTATTAACCTTTTTTTTTTTTTTTTTACTTTTGTGAATTTGAATATTAAATACGACATTCTTATTAAGGAAAATAAAAAACAAAGGCAAGAAGTACTGTGGAAGATGGAAATTAAGTGAACATTCACACTATGCAGCAGGACCATTTTTAAGATGAAATACACTGTTTACTCCCCACCACAACAGCTGAAGACAGATGCCCAATTGAAACAGCAGAGGAACTGATACTATATTAGGTGAATATGATGATATGCATTGCAATTAAATAAGAGCTTCTTCACCATTTCAGTGAAGCAAATATGCAAATAAATTATATTGATGTCTTTCAGTAGAAATAAAGAGAAAGAAATAAAGAAAGAAAATGAGTACATAATAATAAGGCAATGTGAGAGAGCAATTTTTTCCTTTTCAGTGCAAGGATAGCTTATGTATTCCATGCAATAGTGTTGTAGTAGCCTGCATGCCTGAGAATATTGTCAAGACAAGGTGTGTACACAGCTGACTTTGCTGGAAAAATAACAGACAAGCTCCTGGACACTCATGTCATCAGACACTTCTTTCTGATCTCATCTGATAAAGGACCTGACTTCTCCCTGTAAAGCTCTACATATTGTGATAAGCCACAAAAGCCATGACTAGCCAGAATGTGTTTTGTACAGAGATTTAGGCAGAAACTGTATGCTACCATAACATCTACAGAGTGACATATCAGTAGTGCTTTAGCAAAAACATACCTGCACAGCACATGGTACAGAGCTTTGGAAAGAACACAGGTCTGAAACTAAAAAACCCCACGTGTTAGTTCCTTTCATTGCCTTTTGTGTGGATGGAGTGGAGAGAGGGGGATATGTCTTGCTTAGCAAGACCATCTTCCATTTTGTATTGGTTTCCTGAGTAAATATGTGTTCCTAGTGGACAATTTATCAGTCTACCTACTAATATGTCTGTTTACTCAAAATTATTATCAGACAGGAAGCATGCAATGTTTTATGAAAATAGATTCTCTTAGGCTTTTGTCTCAGTTTTCTTCATATCTTGCCACTTAATCAAATTCATTTTCTGAAATGTACTGCATCTGTTTTAAATAATTCATCAGCTTAGAGTGTATCTCCACAATCACTCAGAGAATGACAAACTGATACAAGAGCCTGTAATTTGTTATTACGTTTTGATGGAACTATGAGGCTGGATCATTGTATTCCTCCACAGCAGCTCAGAGTAGCGTATCAAAAGGCAGAAGGGCTGCAGCTTTATTTGCCAAAACTAAATTTTAGGTGTCCCTATGGTCTTGAAAGCCTCTTTCTTCAGCTTCATCTCTGGTGGTGGACTTGTCCATCACCAAAAGTACCTCCCCACTGTTGATGTGTTCATGTTTCAATCTGCTCAGTTCCCAAACATATGCTTTATGCCAGCTACCTCCTGTGTCAGGGTGAGACCCTTTTGGACGGGACTTGCTTCAGCACAACCCTTGGGCTGTGTCTTTTGAGGAGATAGACTGGTAGATGAACATCCAGTTACTGAATCACACCAATGACTGGTTTCTGAGCAGTTTGATGCCGTTGGGAGCAGCTTTGCCAGCTCAGGTGTGGCTGAATGAAGCAGTGTCACAAGGTGGATGTGCCTAGGTGCTGGGAGCAGTGGATTTAGCTGCCTGTCGTCATCCAGCTTTGGTTGAAAGGGAGTTTGCAAGCTTGAAGGTGTTAAAAAGAGCAATCTCTCTTTCAATGCTTTTGCTCAGGCAGGAGGATAGACTTTGTTGAAGCTATCCTTGGCTCAAACCCAGCTGCTAGCCCAGGTGAACAGGTCAGTGTCACAGGCTGAATCCAGTGGCCCAGCAGAAGCAAGGCTGCCCTGCCCAAGGCCCAGCTGGCAGTGGAGCTCAGCATGTATCCCCAGCAGGCACAGGAGCAGAAAGGCACATATTCAACAGCTACGTATATACATGGCCAGCAACACAGAAATCCTCCACACAGACAAACATAAACAGCACCAAGGGCCTCATCCTGTTCTGCTCTCTGGCTGGTTCAGGATGGAAGCCCATTAACAGGGTATGTATGCCTATACAGACATATATACAGTGTGGATCCCTCTAGCCCCTGGCCAGAAACACTGGCCCCTGGATCCTCTCTTCTCCAGCTGGCTCTTGCACAAACACATACAAAGAGGTCTCTCAGCTGACTTCCAGATCCCATGATCTCCTCAGTAGCTGGCCAGGGCATCCTGGTCCCTCCAGTGGCCACTGCATGGACCGCTGGTGCCTCTAGCATCCAGCCCAGGCTTATGGTTGCTTTGACACCTGGCTCCTAAAGCTTCTTATCCTTTATCCCCAAACACACAGGTGCACACAGGGGAGAGAGTCCCTCACTCAGGAAAAGCACCTGAAATGGAGTTTAAAGAGAAGACAGGCTCTGCTGACCTGAGGCATTTCACAGGGCATGGCCAGACTGGCATACCAACCAGCCTACTCTCTGCATGCCACTGGATCCTTTCATCCCCTTGTGATTCTGGTTTCCCACTCTTGTTCCTTCCCAAACCACCCAGATTTCTCCCTTTCCCCACCAGCAGTTTCTCCCCTAAACAAGTTATATTAAGTTCTGTGCAATCCCAAAGTGTTCCTCCTCTGCATCCCATAATGTGTCTCATACCCCTGAGGCAGAAACTTTCCCCCCTCATTCTGTAAGTGCCTTTTCCTGTAGCTCAGGGTGCTGGTGTTTCCCTGGACCCCGGGCTGAGGCTTCCCTGGGACAGGCTCATGTCCCCCACTGCGTTATTGGGGGGGTTCCCTCCCCCACCCTGCCTCTGACCTCCTTCGTGTTCCTGTGGTGAGGCTTTAGTCACACTCCCCAGCCACCGTGGGAAACCACTTTGGGGTTTGCCTGTTGCTGCCTGGCCTGCAGGCTCTGCCCATCCTTGACCACTGTTTGCCACCACTTACCCCTGGAAGGAGATGAAATGTGGCTGCGTTTAAAGCCTTTGGCAGGCTAAGTCTAAATAAATATTTATCAGCAGCCAAATGTGGAAGAGAGAGCTAATAAAAATGCATCTTTTGGAAGGCTCCCTGTCCACCAGTTTTCTGCAGGAAGGTAAATTTAAATTAATGTGGCACTAAAGCACTGCTTTGCTATTAAAAACAATGAATGGGTCCAAGCACCTTTCTGATGACCTGCTGTAAATAAGGTATATGCTGCATTAGTAGTAAACTGCCAGCAAATGATGGTGCTTTGAAATGCAATGGAAGCAGCTCAGACTTTTGTTTCTCTTCTTAGGCACACTGGCTTCTTCCCCAGCAACTGCAGCCCACGGCCCACAGGACTGGGTCAGCCCCTGCCACGGTTGCCAGAGCCTTGCCATGGTCCCCTTCCCTGAGCCAAGCAGGGGCTGCTGAGGGCTCAGGAGAGAGCAGCATCCAACAGCTCAAAACCAGACCCGCTGTTCCCCTCTGCTGCTACCCAGACAGCTGAATTCCCATGGCAAGACTTTATAATGAGGTGGCTATGGAAGAGGCTCGTGGTAACACCTGGCAGGCTTTCCTAACACACCTCTGTGACAGTAGCCACACAGCTCAAGAGATGAGATTGCAAACTCAGCACCAGCTTTTGGTTACTTGTTTGTACAGTGCCTAACACAAGGGCTGAACCACCCCAGAGGAGAGGGAGGAGCTCCCAGTGGCATGGTCTCAAGAGGTCCCTTCCTGCTCTCTGGCCACAACCAAAATGCTTTCAGACAAGAGCAAACCACCATGCCTGGTAACCTCTGCTAACCAGAGATCTTCCCAGGTACCTGGTCAGTCAAGAAAAGAGGGTACTATGGTGGCAGCACCACCATCCCTTCTCCATGTGGTCATATGCCCAATCCCAAAAACTTCTGGGGAGCAGGAGAACCCAGGGTCATTCCTTACTCACTGTGACTCATCAGGAACCCACTCACCCAGTTCAGGACCTGGTCTTGGCACTTAGTCTGCTGTCCTAACTCAGCTACAGATTAGTTCAACATAAATGTTTTTTATCACTAATTAACTAATAAGTCAGTCTGTAACAGTACTCAAGACAGATCATATTGGTATGTGTCTGGATGCACCACAGCCCTCCCTAAATCACACTGAAAGCTGATTTTCCTCCAGCCACTTAGCTGATTACTTCAGGCTTGGTGCTAGTACATAAGAAAATTTGTTACCCTTCTGGAAAACCAGTAGGCTTCTAGCAAACTGGGTTTGGTGCTGTTCCTCATCCTGATGGCACCATCTGCCCATGTACCAGAGCACAGCAGGAGAACCAGGAGCACACCAAAGGCCCTGCTGTGAGGAGCTCCACTCTGGCGTGGCTGGGAAGCCCTGGCCCAGCTCACCACAGCAGAAACGCTTCCAAGCCCTGATGAAGTTGTGGGAGGATCAGGGGACTGGGAGTTCAGAGCTCACCAAAGACTCTGCCATGTCCTCACCAGGATTTCTTCTCCACAGACAGGGGCGGTGCCTCTGCCTGGTGCCCAAAAAGCAGCTGAATGCTCAGAGGAAAAGTGAAGGAGTCAAAAAAGCTGTAAGAAGTCCATGTGCCTGAGGGACCACCACTGATGTGTGCAGCTCCTCAATTCCTCACTGGCACGTGGAGGAGGTGAGAAGTGCTGCAGCAGAGCTGCTGGCTGAGGACCATGCGTGTTACCACGTGAGGCTCTGGTATAAGATGTCCTCAGCCAGGCAGGGTCTCCTCCTTTCTAAAGGAGCTCAGTGCTTCTCCTGTGGGCAAAAGCAAGAAGCTGTGGAATGACTTTCCCTGCAGGATGGGCTGGAAAGGCTGGAGCCAAGCCCCATGGAGGGATGAAGCTGGTGACACACCACGGTATGAGCTGAGGAGTGCTGGCCGGGCTTCCAGGGGCATAGCTGTGGCAGAAGTCCCGTCTGCTGCCTCTGGAGACAGGGTGGAGAGCAGCTGCTGCCAGCTGTTGGGGTGGGGAAAGGACCACCCCGCCAAGGCACGCAGCTTCTCCACCCCTCCTGCCGGGTCTC
>NW_008611989.1:0-1834 GCF_000691845.1 Merops nubicus | reverse complement strand
TGGGTCCTGCGCCCGGCCGCGGTGGGCAGCGGGAGCAGCCGGGGCCGCTGGCCCGGGGCCGGGAACAAAAGCCGCCTCATCCTCCGCGTGGTGCAGAGGATCCCGAACAAAAGGTTCTCGTTCCCCTGCACTCTTCTTCCCCTCGCTCTCCTTTCTCTTCTCCTGCTCTTGAGTGCAGATTTAAACAGTTCTTTTCCTGTGTTTTTCTCCGTGCTGCGACAAGAAACAAGCAATTAACTATTCCAAGGCTGCTTTACAGTCCTGTGCAAACCCTTTCCATCCGCACGGTTTTAATCGGGTGTATCTTTTATTCCTAGGTTTTGGAAGCGTAAAAGTTTATAGCGTTTGCTGCAAACCCTCATACTTTTCTTTGCAGTTTATTGCTCCCTCTGCAGAAATATCTTCCTCATAAATAAGGCTTTCATCTCTCTAGCACTTGACTAGGAGCTGCAATGCCTCTGAGCAGTTCTGTTAATGGGACTCTGCCTAGAAAGCTCCATGTGATTCATCTCATGCCTCAGTCTTTCCTGCACCTGGTGGTGCTGAGCTCGGCACGAGAGCCGTGGCAGCAGCAGGTTGCTCAGCCAGGTTACTTGTGCCCTGGCCAGCAAGTCCCCGTGGCTCTGGGAGACCTGGCAGGTGGCTCGGGAAGGTTTGGTGCTAGCTGGGTCTGATGTGGCTGTTTACAAGTTTGTGTGTAGGTGTGGTGCTGTGTGATGTGGTTCAGTGGTGGTCTTGGGAGAGCTGGATTAACAGTTGGACTTGATCTTAAGGTGCTTTTCCAACCTAAATAATTTCATGATTCCACAATTGTGCTAAGATTGCTTTGGGTGCTGAGGTGGTGGAGCCTTGGAGCAAAGAGGAGTGTGAACACTTCTGTCCTGTAGATCCCATGATACCTGTGAAGAGAGGAGCATTGCTGAAATGTGTTCTCTTAGGGCCCCAACCCTGGAGACAGCAGAGCTGCAGCACCTTCAGTTGCACTGTGTCTCGCTGCTCATGCTTGGTCAGCTGCTGTAGGTGGAGGGTTTTCTCTCTTTAACAGGGATTGTGTGCAAGTTATTTTTTTAAAAAAACTGTTTTCCCTTGATTAGCAATGAACCTGACTGCCCTCAGCTCTCATGACACAAGGAAAAAATAGAGGTGGAACTGGTGCAGTTGAGGTTCTGGTGGTTTGAGGTGCTGGTGCTTGATGACCACCTTGCAGCTTTTGTTTCAAATGGGAACACTCACAGGGGCTCTCCTGTACCCTACTGCCTGTTTTTCTGAAACTCTCAGAGATGTGCTGTGCTTGGCATCCCCAGCTGTGCCTGATGTGGGTTCAGGCATCCCAAACCCCAGTGGCACGGTTGCCAGTGCCTTTGCTTTGGAGCAGGAGAGCCGAAAGCTGCAGGGTGGAAATGGAGGCACGCTGGGCTCTGTACATTGCTGGTTCTGCTGGTGTCTCTGGGAAGGAGATGAGGCGCTTGGAGGAGAATGGCAGCCGGGCATTTGCAGTGGGTCAAGGGGAGGAACAGGGACTGGTCTCTGCTGCAGATGCAGATAGCTGCTGTCATGGCACAAAGGATTCAGAAAGGTGTGGGATATTAATTGCAGCTTTCAGACCCTTGTGTGCTACATGGTAATTTCATCACATTACAGTGATAGTGGTTTTAAAAATCGCCCTCCTCCCGTCCCCTTTTAACAAAATACGTCTTGTTTCGCAAAAAAAAAAAAACAACGCATTTAGGGCCAATTTGTCCAGAGTCCAGAATGGCAGCAATTAAAGCAGAGCAGTGTGTTTGGAATAAGTGAGCAGTGCCGGCGCAAGCACGGCCGGGGCCGCCGGGGGGGT
>NW_008611988.1:10263-18065 GCF_000691845.1 Merops nubicus | reverse complement strand
GCCTCGACCCAGACGCAGGACCTTGCAGAACAGCCTCACTTGCACGAAAGTAAATTTTCCCTTGGTGATAGGATAGCAAATTGCCTCAGCATTGTCTGGTCACCATCCTGGAATGGAAACTCATAGGGGCCACAGATCAGGGGCCACTTTTGGCCAGCAGAGTTGGGCTGGGGAATGTATCCACATCTGAACTGAGGTGCTCCATTCAATCACTATGATTGGTGCAATGCTGCTCAGGATTGGTGATTCTGAAAGTACATAAGCAAATTGCTTGCAATATGTCCCCACAGGTAGAACCAAGTATTGCAGTAAGATTCTGCCCAATGCATTGTTCATTAAATTTTTATTGTATATTTAAGCACAAATGTTTGTTTAATTAACCTGAAGGGTAGCATAAATATTCCCTAGCAAGATTTACAAAACATTTTTTGGTTCAGTATATCTTATGACAGTATCACATTGTATGTGCTCTGTCTGTGTGTCTTCAGAGGTTTTTAAGACCCTAGGAGCCTGCCTAAGTGCCAGCCCCAAAGCTTTATGAAAGAATCTAATTGCTTTATTTGAATATCATCTTCACATCTCATTTACTGCTGATAGGCTGGCATCACATCATGAAGTAGATAGTGCTAATTAAGTACTCATGTCTTAACATTAACAGCCTGTATTTAGCTGTTAATGATCAGATGGAACAGTAAGCTTCAGCCATATTAAATACCTAATAGAAGACTTGTAGATACACTGTTTGTAA
The DNA here is from genome assembly GCF_000691845.1 of Merops nubicus. Lineage (NCBI taxonomy): Eukaryota > Metazoa > Chordata > Aves > Coraciiformes > Meropidae > Merops > Merops nubicus. The sequence continues at coordinate 17,317 of NW_008611988.1, read as the reverse complement.
CATGAAGCTGTATCCAACCTTAGAAATTATAATAGGTAATTACATTTTCATTTGTTTAAAAAGGTTTTTCTAGGGCACTCAGAGTTACTCCTGGTGAAGCAGGAATTGTTTTGTTTACAATCATAGTTCTTCACTGGCAGAGGAAGATCTGAATGATTTGGAATCATTCTGAGGCTATGATGTTGTTGTTTGTTTGTTTGTTTGTTTGTTTTTTTTAAAGTTGTTCTGGTTAATTAAAAGATTATGCACTGATGATTAAGAAATGTAACACATTTCAATAATTAATCTTCTACCTTGAAAGACTTTACCTCAAATTGTGTTTTTAAAGCAGAAATATATATTCTGTTCTGACTTTAATTCCTAAGAAATATTTATTCCCATTTGTCCCCCAAAATTCCAAACTCAAACCTGAATGACTGACAGGAACCACTAGAAGAAATATTTTTAACATTAAAAATCATGCATTTAGTGTACTTTGAACCCAACCTTTTCAAATTTTTAATTACAGGTGTTCAATATTACAGGTAATAAGGGTAATCAGTTCTGTTTATTATCAGGGCAATAATATCAAGAATATCAGTTAAAAAAAAAATAATAAAAAAAAAAGTGGTGATAAACTTTCATTGTGATTGATTTACATTCAGCTAAAGAAGAATGACCTGAGGAAATAAGGATCATTCTTAAAATCAAAATTAACATATGGATTGTTCTGTGAATTAAAATTGGACAAACAAGTGATACCTTGATTTGTTGATAATGTGTAGAGGATAAGAAGGAGGAGGCAAGATAATGATAATTTCAAACACCAAAGTCAATGTATGGTCTCCCAGATACCTCTGGAAAACTTCCCATAGCCCAGAAGATTGCATTTTTAAAGCAGCCTTCCTATAATAGTTATATAAGAAAAAAAAAAAAAAATTAATAGGACTCCCCAAATTATTTTAAGATATAATACTTTTATTTTAAAAATAATTGAGATAGTTGAAAAGGAGAGTAGTCAATCTTTTCATTCTTATGTTCCATTCTTATTTATTTTTGATTGTCTTGCCACTTTTTGCAGTTATGTTTCTCCTACACAAATCTAAATAGCTAGCAAAGATGTAATAGTGCAAATACATATAGGGACGTATTCATCTGTGCAGATGGAAAACAGTATGTAAATAGATTATTTTTTGTACATGTAGATCAAAATATTATTTCCTTTTAACTGTGTTAGTTGAAAGCAGAATAAGATTCCTCAGTGCCATTTGAAAATCTTTGACTACAAAATAAGGGTTTGAGGCCATAGCTCCTGATCTGAGCAGAAGTATGCCTTCACCAGCAATACCAAAGCTAATTTCATTAGATCTTTCTTAATCAAACAGCATGATATACCTGTTTCTACTAGCCACAGTTATTTATATTTATGTTAATCATGTTTAATTTCCACCTGAAAGCAGATTTATATCATGAAGAGAGAGAGAGTGAAGACATAGTTGGGAAAAACGGTGACAGCATCATTTCCAACATGCATGCTCTTTTCTGGCTAGAATTTAATAATTGATTGTTTATTTTTTCCTGGATTAGACGATTCTTCCTATTTATCAATCTTGTATTGTCTACCAGGAAAAAGATCCTCAAACTAAACCACAGAAGACTCTCCAAAGTGAAGTAATGAACTTGAGAGAAGTAATGCCATTTGCTCCATATGCAGAGATTTTGCTACATGGTAGCTGTCTTTGGGTACAGCCAAAATATGATGAGATGTAAGTATATGAGAAATACTCTGCAGCAGAGAGACGGAGTACTTTGAATTAACTGTTCAATTTTAAGCTTCAGATCTTTACTATTCATTTATTAGTACTACCAAGATAAAAAGGATTCCTTTGAACTTCCTCTACTTCAGCCTTTTTGGAAGACAAGATGCTTTTAAAATTAATCTGGATTAACTGAAAATTCCATTAGGAAATATTTTGAGTTTTTTAGACAGATGATGACTATTTAGTGTGAGTATGTGATATTCACAAACAGTAAATCACAAGCTAGAAATATACAATTAGTTCCTTTCTCTATAGCTCTGTTTTGAGTACTGGATATATCTTCAACTCTGGGCAACTCATTATAAGAAAGAGATTGTTAAAATCTAAGAAGTTCAGCAAACAGCATGAAAATATCATGGGGGTAGAGAAACTACCAGAAAGGAAAGATTTAAGGATAAATATATATAAATTAGCTGTGAGAATAAAGGAGAGACAATTAAAGATCTCAATAGCGGTCAAGTTGTACTGTAAGCACCAGAGGAAGATTATTAGGTTTTGAGCAGCTGAAGAATGAAAATACGTAACCTGATGTTGTGGTCTGAGGTTTGGAATGGGGTCGTGACCTTCCAGCAACTGGGAGGACCCCGGGTGGGGGTGAACCATTGTATTCCCTCCCCTTCCCACACACACTCTGATAAGAGGCAGGGAGTGGTTTCTTATTTCACTCCTGCCTTGGAGCTCGGAGAGGAAAGTTCTCCTTTCACTCCGTGGGACCCTGGAACCATTTCTGAGGGTTTTGTATATTTTATTTTTTGTATTATTCCCCTAATCTTTGTATATATTATTTTCCTTACCTCCCTTTCTCGTTTTCTGTTCCTTGTTGAACAATATACTTCATTTTTTTTTTTCAAAAGTGTCTCTCTCGCTCTCGGTGGGGGGGAGAGGCGAGTACATAGTTCTGTTCCGTGTGGGTCCTGCCCTGAACCCCTTTTTACAGGGAACCAGGACACCTGAGTACTAAGAAACAATTTTTTGACAGTTGAGTATATTAATCTGTTGAATATTTTCATAGCAGAATGGCAGAAACTTCTACAGTTTGACAGAATAACACATTAGAAAATTAATTATGTGTAATTATTCTAGTTTTTTATCCATAATTGTCACATATTAGAATTAGGACATGTCAAAGTTAATAGATTTTCTCACGCAGCCTCAGTATTGCTGATTCAGAAGTTTGATAGTGATTTTAATACAGGGAGATATAAGCAGAGAGAATACTTGAGGCTCTAACCGCTATCAGAAATAAGGGATGTAAGAAACGACAGAAAGTCTGAGACAATAAAGGACTTCGAAGCCATGATTGTTTTCTAGGAAATGTGCCTGGATTTTTAGGATATTACACATGCAGTTGTTTTGCTGTTGAGTTAGACTCACAAATATTGTGCTTTCAGTTTCTTTGCCACTAATCTCACCTAAGCTTCTTCTACTAAATTTTTTAAGAAGAAAAAAACACAGAGTTTACAGTGATAGAAATAGAATAGTAATGAAATAGAAGTGATACAATGACATAGGAATGTGTGAGTGTCTGAATGTTGAGAAAACATACAGACAGAGCATCAAAGAAATACTTCGCCTGCTTGCTTGCTTGGTTATTTTTGTGTGTGTGTGTGTGGTTTTCTTTGCTTTTTCATTTGTTTTTTTAATTATTTTAGATTGTAACCTGGCACAAGTAATTTCCATCTTGAGAAATAGATTCATCTTGATGTGTAATCCCAAAAATATTACTTCATGTAAAAAAGCTTGTAAAAAAATATTTATTTTTTCTCTTAGCTTTTAATGGAGAATTGATAACAGTGTTCAGAATAATAAAAACTATATACATTGTCAAGAAATGCAAATCAGTTGCAGAATGTTTATTTATTTTTTTTTTTTTTAATGAGGTCCTTCAGTCTGCTATCTCATTGGATGTTGGAGACAGAGATCCATGCAGCAGAAAAGACATAAGGGTTACTGATGTGTTAGAAACCACAGAAGTGCCTGAGTACAGTCATATAAGAATTAAGGGTTCTACCTCAAATAAGGTGATGGGATCAACAGCCCAGCTGAAGTGCTTCTACACCAGTGCATGCAGCATGGGCAACAAACAGCAGTTGGAAGCCATTGAGCAGCTGGAAAATGATAATGTAATTGTAATCATGGAAACATGGTGCAATGACTCACACAACTGGAGTGCTTGCAATGGATGGCTAGAAACCCTTCAGAAGGGATAGGCAAGAAAGGACAGGTGCTGGAGTAGCTCTGTACGTTATGGAGTGTTTTGTCTGTATAGAGCTCAAGTGCTACATCTGCTCATTTTTTCAACACCTCCACAGATGATGACTCCACCACCTCCCTGGGAATCCCGTTCCAGTGTCTAACCACTCTCTCAGGGAAGAAATTCTTCCTAGTAGCAAATCTAAACCTCCCATGGACCAGCTGGAGGCCATTTCCTCTCATCAGTAAATTGAGAGAAGAGACCAACACCAGCCTCACTACAACCCCCTCTTAGGTAGCTGTAGAGAGCAATAAGGTCTTCTATCCCACTTCTCTTCTCTAGGCTAAACAATCCCAGTTCCCTCAGCCAGTCCTCATAAGGCATGTTTTCCATCCCTCTCACCAGTCTCACTGACCTTTTCTGGACCCATTCTTGCACTTCCATGTCCTTCTTATCCTGTGGTGCCCAAAACTGGACACAGTACTCAAGGCGTGGTCTCACAAGTCAAGGGGCATGATCACCTCCCTACTCCTGCAGGTCACACCGTTTCTGCTGCCTGGGGTTGTTGTGACTCAAGTGCAGGACCCAGCACTTGGCCTTGTTAAACCTCCTACAACTGACCTCAGCCCATTGCTTCAGCCTGTCCAGATCCCTCTGAAGAACCTTCCTACCCTCAAGCCAATCAACAACCCCACTTAATTTTGCGTGATCTGCAAATTTACGGAGGGCGGATTTGATCCCCTCATCCAGGACAATGACAACGGTATTAAATAAGGCCAGTCCCTAAACTGAGACTCAAGGCACAGTGCTCATGACTGATCACCAATGGGATTTGACTCCATTCACCACAACTCTCTGGGCTCGGCCATTCAGCCAGTTTTTAACCCAGCAAAGAGTCCACCTGTCCAGGCCATGAGCCACCAGCTTCTCCAGCAGAATGCTGTGGGAAACGGTGTCAGAGACCTTACTGAAGTCCACGTACACAATTTTTTTTTTTTTTTTTTTAATACAGAAGACAATATCTTACATAGATCTGAATTGTTTATGAATTTTTGGAAAGGAATTCAGAGGATTAGTAATGTACTTTTATGGCATTGGTTTTGCTATTTGCGCCCTCTGCTTACACGTAGTGAAAGACTGATATTTTTGCAATCAAGTATATTGGGTTAATCCGTGTAGTTGCATTTAAACAGTATGATAGTTTGACCTGTGGCCCATCATCCTAAGAGAGGAGGAATGATAACAAAATTCATTAAATTATTTAGTTTCTTGATATGCTCTCTGGGACTGACATATAACAAAGGTTACAAAAAGAGAAGGAGTAGCTGAATTTATTTCTTTGTTAAGCAAAATTAGTTTGATGTGATTAACATTTCAGGGTCTTTTTTTTTCACAACTTGCCTAAATATAGATTGAGATTTAATTGGTAAGTAAAACAACTGCATAAATTAATTCCATTTAAATTTTAAACTAGAAAAAAAGCTGTGCGAGTATATTTTATGCATAACAAGTAGTGTTACTTCCAAATAACAGGAAGCTCAGCATTTTCCATTGTAGGACTGACTTCTGTTAGCTTAAAATGTTTTTAAGCAAAGGGGCGATGGTTATTTTCCAATGGAATTTCTAGTGATTGAAAGAAAAAGACTTTATCTAAGCACACTGTTTTACATTATCAACAGTTTTGCTGAACTTTTCTTCTAAAAGTATTCATGGCTCTGTACCTTATATTAAAAATATGAAAAAGACACAGAAGTTCAGATGTGGAACTCTATTTTTATGAAGAGTCCACTCTTTACTCAGTTCAGAAAAGAACAAGCAATTAATATAAAACCTCAGCTGACTTGTATTTATCTAACTTAATTTTCTTTAGCAGCCCAAACCCCTTTAGGTAACTTCTTTTGTAGTTACAGTTTCGCTGAGCATGATTTATCCCAAAGCACCATTTAAGCAAGCAATGCAGAACTGAGGCCTTGTAATAGAAGTGTTCCTGGTACCTGCAGCATTGTGGCCTTTATGTATTCACCAATACTCTTCCCTTCACAAGACTCTACTGTCTTGCCTATCCATCTCCTTTTCCTGTCCTGTTGTTAAAATGGGCATAAAAAAATCAAGTCTATTTGTAAGCAGATCTTTTCTAAAGAGTGGAAAATAATAACTATGGGTCCAAATGTGAAAGGTCCAAGACACATTACTTCTACTGGAGATGTTCTGTGAATCAGAACACATCTGAATTCTGCCACACTGAAGACACTTCAGAGTTAATGCACTTCCAGACCAAATTAACAGATGAGTGCATGAGAAAAGAAAGAGCTAAGAACACTTGTCTGCTGAATCATCCTGGAAAAAATGAAACAAAGAGTAGTGATGTATTTTCTGGACAAAAGGTCTTGATGCAGAGGCTTAGAGCAGGCTATGCCCTTGAGCTGAAAGCAGGAGAGACTGGAGGACGTTAACTGGCAACTGGCAGGCTTGAAAAATATATGAAGAAAAACGATGATTCACCTGAAGCTGAAAAAGAAAATACGAAGCTAGAAATTTGCTAAGTAAAAAAAACCAAACATTTTGTTTGACACTTTAATATGCATTCAGAAACATAGAAAATGGTGAACAGAATAAAATGAGAGAGAAGGTTCAGAGGCTAGATTGGAGCCTTAATTAAAAAGGAACCTTGGGATTACTGTTGTTCTGATTTCACAAGTTGGCAAGTGATGCCACAGCACTTAAGTTCTGTTGTGGCTAAAGACAGAGAAAACAGAAAAAAGAAAAAAATAATAGTAGACTTATTTGATTGAACTTCATTCCAGACAAACTATTTCTAGTTGTCAAAAGACTGGAGATGGTTGCAGGGAAAAATTCTGTCATCTGTCCTTTCTTTAGATCTTGAAAGCAATGGAAAACTCTGAAGATACTAGCCACGTATTAAGTGAAGACTGAGTGCCTTGGCTTTCTAAAGGTTATGTAACACATCATGTTTCAGGTGAAACGAAGTAGGACAAAAGAATTCTGTATTGAACACAAGATGTTAAACATGGTCCAGATGATAACAAGCTGAATTAAAAAA
>NW_008611988.1:4802-10232 GCF_000691845.1 Merops nubicus | reverse complement strand
AAAAAAAAAAAAAAAAAAGAAAAAGAAAATGAAGATAAAAAGTAGTAGGATAGAATAAAAGGAGAGAATGATCTCTTAAAGAAGTTGTGTTACTGAGTGCAAAAGTTGTAGAAGACATAACCCCATTAATTTTCTTTTCTTTTTCTTTAATATTACAACAAGAAATTCTGAACCATGTAGTAGAAAAAATAATTTAATTTTCTGAATATTGAGAAGTTCTTATAGCCATTCCAGTAAGACATTTCCTTTTTTTCCGTTGGGAGCTGTGGATACAGAGAACCAAACAGGGAACAGGACATACATTTAAAGTGAATTACTTTACTAGAAGTCCTCAGAACAACAAAAAAACTAAAAAAAACATGACCTAATTAAAAGTCCTATGATATATTATATATATTATCAAGGATTTATTAAAGTCTGCTTTCTTTGACAGGTAATCTACCTGAAGAAAATTTTTTCTATAACATAAGTATGTAACCTTTTTGACTTTTTTTTTTTTTTTTTTTTAAATTCTAACTCTAAAGCAATTTAGGCAAAAGAAGAATACTGGGTTTGCCTAATTTCATAGAAAGAATTTGAGGTGAAGTATCATAAACCAGTTGCAAATATTTTAAAAATGTACTGTATGTTTGTGTGTCTTTTAAGAGACCTAGACATGTTCTATTGCCCCAAGAGATTTCAAAATAATCCTTTATTAACAGAATTATTTGAAGAAATTATTAATCCCAAAGAGGGTAGATATTATACACTATATATATGAAGTAGAAATTAGATTGTTCTCCTTAGCTCTGTCAATATTTTCCCCCATCACTTAATCTCCTAATTGTCATGACTGTTTGTGTGAATGGATATAACCTTTTTCAGAGAAAATCTTCAGCTTTTAGGTCTTGTGTTACTATGGCCTTACTGTTTCTGTTGCCAAAATAGCAATAGCATGTATTTTGATGCAGAAGTCTGCATTTTAGACTTCTGATTGTCTTCTGCAGAAGGAGAAGAAATTAACTTAGCAGAATCCTTTCTTCAAACACGTTCTAGTTCAGCACCTGTAAAAGAAAATTGTTCACCTGCAGTACAATTTAAAAATAGCTTTTTTTTTTTTTTAAATTATGTCACTTTCCTCTAATTTGCAGAGACTAGAAGAGAAAATAATGTAGTCCATGCTTAAAAGTTGGAAAAAGTTTACTGGGCTTTAAAGTAGTACTTTAAAAACAGTGTCTCTGCTCCAGATCATTTTATGTTGCCTATGTCAGTTTATACTGTTCTTCTCAGTTTTGTAATGTTAGTGAACTACTATAAGAACATCTGTAAACTCAAATTATATTGAGATAGAATCGACATCCAATTGTTTCAATACAAATTAAAAATCACAGTAATGACTGCATTTGAGGACAAGCAATCAGGTATTAAATGCAGAGAGATCTAATAACTACAGGAGCACAAAAATATTTCATGTCAGGTATACTTGAAGGCTAAGATGCTCTTCAGGTCTCATTTAAGTGTGGATAACTGAGTTTCTACTTGTACTAAATATGCTGATATTGGTACTCATAATTTACAAGGAGAATTGGATAAAAAGTATAGTATGCAAAGGGAGAGTTTGTTCTTTCCTGGATGGTGTCAATTTTGATTTTCATTCCACAGAGTTTGCTAGACAATTCAGAAGGTGATACAGGAGCACAGAGAAAGAGAAGAGAAAGTGAGTTGAAGGAAAAAAGTGATAAAGGCTTTCTTGGACTTGTTAATGTAATTACAGGCTGCTTCTTATGCGTATTGACCATACCCTGTCAGTAGGGAATAAGCAAATTAAGTCTCTGAATAGGAAAAGTAACTTCTCTAGCAAAAGTAGTGAATAAGTAAATTACTTCAGGTTTCCAGATGATCAGTACTGAAGTTGTTGTCAATTGTCTAGTAAGCCTCATGCACCCATATAACATTTCTGTCCAGAATACATGCACTTATCATTCATTTTCTTTCAAGAAGGATTTTTCAGAAGTCATGGGTGGCTTTACATGCAAATTAAAATTCTTAAAAAATCTGCCTGGCTGAGTGTAGATTGAAAATCTATTCACGTTTAATAAAAGACAATTATTAGCTGGCTGAATAGAAATGGAAATTGAATATAAACTGAAACAGAAATGTTAAAGGCATTGAAAGGACTAAGAACTGATAAAGATAGTTTTATTCATTACTAACATTCATTTTCTAAAAAAACAACAATATAAGAAGTAGAAGACACTGGATAATATCTTTAATAAGGGCAAGCTTACAATAGGTTATGAAACACAGAGTTTTCATTATGTACTCAAGAGCCTGTAAGTGACTAATAAAAGCTGCAGAAGTGAAAGCAACAGTATGTCACATTTACATATGCAATGTTCATCGTTATTTATCCAAAAAGCCTTAGGGAATGAGGAGGGTAACTTTGGTGAATCACAGTGTCTTTATGTTGTTGTGAGAGGCTGATCTGAGGGAATTGTATGCACATTTGAGAACTCATTTCCATGAGATATAAAAAACTATGAGCACCATCACTTTTAGAAACAATGTCTGAACTTGTTTCTGCAGCTGAACTTTCTTTTGATAAACTAGCCTAACAAATCACTTCTAATATGCGTATGCTACCCCTTTATCACCAAGGAAGTGTGTAAATAACCTGTGATCTTTTAACTCTATTTCTCAGATCATTTGGGACACTGAAAAAAAAATTAAAAAACAGTTGGTTTTAAAATACAATCTCAGCCCATCTGGTTATGTGAGATAATTTTAAAGTTTTGACAATTTTTTATTAGTATTATGACAATTGACTCAATATCAGCAGCCTACTTGGCAATCTTAGGAATTTTATCACAGCATTTAAAGTAGCTACAGACTAGTGCTTCTGCAACAAACCACAGCCACCACCGTTTCATTCCAATTCAGATTATTTCCTCCATAACTGAGAAGGATTACATTTGTATTGTATAACTACACATCTGCCTTGTTGCGTTTTTAATTTTATATTGTTAAGTAACTTCTATTTTTGTGTTGTCAGGTGAAGTTTGTTTGTTTGTTCATTTTTAAATTATTGGGGGGCATGGGAGTTTTTAGTTGGTTTTCTGATTGTTGATTTTGTTTTTGGTTTTGTTGGTTTAGTTGTTGATATTATTTTTAAGAAGAGTTCAAGGAAGTTCAGGGGTTAAAAGATCTGATTCCAGATCTGATACTTAGTAAGGCATTTGGATATCTCAGTGGAATTGAGAACATTTAATTCTGAAGTAAAAATTAAGAATAGCTTTATACTTTAATTCCATGGATGTTTCTCAAATGCTGAGAAGTATTCAAGCCATGTGATTTGAATACTTTCTTGCCACTTTTGTTTCACTATCACACAGTGCTATGTACACTCTTTATTTAAATATATTCATGGTAATATAATTTATTTTCTTGTTCCTTCAGCCAGGCAGTAGGAAATTGATCATGTTAGGCAGTCCAAGTGATAAAACAGATTAAAAGTCTTTTTCTACTTATTACTCAAAGTGAAAACTTGACTTTCATGAGGAATATGGCTGTTAGAAAATACTACTGATCAAGGTCAACTAATAGTAGATGGATGTTTGAGGTTTGGGCAATGGTTAAGCATTGTATTAAAATAGCTAAAGAATGTATGCTTTTAAAATTTGGAGTCATTTGTATACAAAAACAAATTCCTACAAGTAAGCTCCAAGTTTTTCATGGCCTTTAAACAGTGATAAGCTTCTCAGAACTCCATCATGGAGGAAAGAAAAAGAAGACTCTGTTTTATGGTGACTGTTTCTGTTGTGACAGACATTAATTCTCATTAGATGCATTTTGTGCTGTCATTTAGGAATAGTGAGCTTTGAAGATATGAAGTAACTGTCATTTAGGCAGTAGAGGAGAATGCTCCTTGCCGAGTTCCACTAACTGATATTTCTTTAGTATATCGCGTATGCTCAGTCCATATTTATCCTTCTGAGACAAACTTGTGGCGTTTGAACTACAGTGAAATTGTGACTGTTCTTAGGGAGGGAAGAAAAATATAGAAGTCTGCATAAGCTTAAGATAGGAGCCAGTTTCTCTCCTGAGGTTACAAGAATGTTGCCCTTGTCTTAACTCCACAGATGCTCAAGGACCTGGGATAATTTTTAAATGAATTATTAGTCTAACTTACTATACCAGTGGGGCAAATCCTAAACACATTTGTTTTCTTCTGCTGACATCTGTGGCAATTTTGCACACAGAATGAATATAGAGCGTACTTCTTAACTTTCATTCCACAATAGGCACCAGGATCCAGCAGCTGAAATACTATTTCTAATTTTGAAGGAAGTTCTATGTGGAATGAACGAAAAATATTGCACTACAGTTTTATAGGTTAGTTTCTGCTAGTCTCTTTGTAGCTAGAAAAGAGATTTTGGTTTTATTTTTAACAGAAAAAAATAGGACTGTCTTCTGTTAGAGCAATGAGTGAACCTTCTCAGTAATGAGTAAAATCTCTGAATTTAATAGGCATATGGAGAAGCCACAGTCCAGTTGCGAAAAAAAGCTTTTTGTAATGTGACCTTATATAAAAGGATGTGTTATATTAAATGGTACAGATTAAATGGAAGAAAATTGTAAAATGTTATACAAATATCTAATAATAAAAGGGAATGCAAAACCTTGCTTTCCTCGTAGTCATTTGAATTGTATGTTATTAGCAATTATAAAACATTCTAGTATACAGCTATTCATATCATATGTACTGTTACTCATAAAAAAACAAGCAAAACTGAAAAAAAAAAAAAAAAAACCCTTAGAATTTTAAAAATATTTCCATCTGCATCATTTAATATATTGGTATTTGATGGTAGTATTTAATGCAGTGCCCAAAATCCTATTAGAGACTTGCCATAATAAGATTCTCCTCAGTGTCTTACTACTGATTTCCTGCAGCCTCATGACCCTCATGGCTTTTGTAGTGCAGTCACAACTCTCAAGTGGATCACCACAGAAATTATAGTCTGTCAGTACACAATGTTGATGAGACTTTTTTTTTTATAATGCCTACTTCCATGGTGGAGGAACAGAGAAAAATGAGTAAGTCACTAAATTCTCCATCATTCAATGCAAATTATCCACTGGAAAAGAGTTCAGAACAGTCCATCATGTGCAATTGCATCTTATTTGTTTATATACGGGTATATTGCTTTTATTAGTTCAGTCATAACGATGATACCCTTTTCCCTCAATTATCATAGACTCATAGAATCACTGTGGTTTGAAAGGACCCTAGCGTCATCAAGTCCAACCTTTCTCCAAATATTTCACTAACCACTAGACCATAGCCTCAAGTGCTACATCTGCTCATTTTTTCAACACCTCCACAGATGATAACTCCACCACCTCCCTGGGAAGCCCGTTCCAGTGTCTATCTGCTCTCTCAGGTAAGAA
>NW_008611988.1:3439-3993 GCF_000691845.1 Merops nubicus | reverse complement strand
CCCGGGGGAACCCCTCCTGTGACTGGGCACCAACTGGATTTCACTCCATTCACCACAACTCTCTGGGCTCAGCCATCCAGCCAGTTTTTAACCCAGCAATGAGTCCACCTGTCTCGGCCATGAGCCACCAGCTTTTCCAGCAGAATGCTGTGGGAAACGGTGTCAGAGACCTTACTGAAGTCCAGGTAGACAACATCCACTGCTTTTCCCTCATCCACTAGATGTGTCACCTGGTCATAGAAGGAGATCAGGTTGGTCAAACAGGACTTACCCTTCATGAACCTGTGTAGGCTGTTGTTGCTGCATGATCACTCCCAAGATGAGTCATGCTATAATTTTCCCCGGCATCCCCTCCCTGAAGAACAGCAATGGAGATTTAGTGACAACAGATGAGGAGAAGGCCGATGTCCTGAACAACTTTTTTGCCTCAGTCTTCAGTGGCAACTTCTCTCCTCACAGTTCTCAAGTGGATGGCCTGCAAGACAGGAACCAGAGAGACAAAGCCCCTCCCACAGTCAATAAGCACAAGGTTTGTGAATACCCGAGGCATCTTA
>NW_008611988.1:0-2969 GCF_000691845.1 Merops nubicus | reverse complement strand
CCTGGAGTTCTGTGTCCAGCTCTGGAGCCCCCAGCACAGGAAGGATGTGGAGCTGTTGGAGCGTGTCCAGAGGAGAGCCACAAAAATGGTCAGAAGGCTGGAGCACCTCTTCTGTGAGGACAGGCTGTGGGAGTCAGGGTTGTTCAGACTGGAGAATAGGAGGCTCTGGGGAGGCCTTATAGCGACCTTCCAAAGTCTGAAAGGGGCCTATAAAAAAAAGCAGGGGACCGCCTATTCACAAGGGTTTGTAGTGACAGGACGAGGGGTAATGGCTTTAAGCTAGAAAAGGGTAGATTTAGGTTAAACGTTAGTAAAAAGTTTTTCAATATGAGGTTGATAGAGCATTGGAATAGGTTTCCCAGAGAGGTGGTAGAGTCCCCATTCCTGGAGACATTCAAGGTCAGGCTTAATGACGCTCTGAGCAGCCTGACCTAGTTGGAGATGTCCCTGCTTATTGCAGGGGTTTGGACTAGATGACCTTTGAGGTCCCTTCTAACCCAAACATTCTATGGTTCTATGATTCTATGACTTTTAAAACATAATGGAAAAAGGCTTAGTAACTTTTCCACCAGTTCCCTCAGGATTTGCAGATGGATCTCCTCAGGTTCCATGGACTTTTACACCTTCATGCTCTTTAGGTGGTCTTGAACCTGATCTTCAATTACAGTAGGTGCAACTTCTCCCAGTTCCTGTCTCTGCCTCCTGCAACTTGAGTGGTGTTGCTAAAGCCTTTGCTGGTGAAGACTCAGGCCAAGAAGCCACTGAGCACTTCAGAAGTCTTTAAATACCTTCAGAAATCCTTGAGTACCACAGTGGTTACCTGCATGGTCACCTGCAACAGTTTTCTGTAAGATTTTAAGTGAAAGAAAGAAAACAAAAGAACTTCTTAAATCTGTTGCAGCTCTATTGAATTAGATTTGCTATTATAGGTTTGGTTGTTTATTTATTTTTTTTATATAGTTGAGAAGACCTGTTATAGCTGAGAGTTCAAAGACACTCAAGGGTCTGTAACAATATATACTGAAACTTATCGTAGGTATTCAAATATCTTTTAAAGGATGATGTAATTTCCACAAAGAAATTCCTTTAATTTCATTTCAATCTTTTTCAAGTTACTGATTCAAGTTTTGAAACTGTTTAGGAGACATTAATTTCAGAATTAAAAAAAAAAAAAAAGAGATAAAAGTAAAATTATTACCTAAAAAAGCATGTTGAACACAGGAAAATTCTTTTTCCAACCATAAATCTGAAAAGGTCTTGAATTTTTAAAATAAAGCACATTTTCCATTTAACTAGAGTATGATTTTTAATTATATTGCTATTATGGAAAAATAGAACATCTTGACTTTATGGTAACCCATTCCAGTGTTTCTGGACTTCAGGAAAACCCTGAAACACCCACCTATTCCTCTTACAAATGTATTTACATTTCAATTTTTTTTTTTTTTTTTAAGGAATCCTTTAATTTCTTTTTTGTTGTTAGTTTGTATAATCAATGTATGTTCTTTTCTCTTACAATCCCATGCTGAAGCAAACAAAAAATTAACTTATGAAACATTCAGCATTTACTATAATCAGACATAAAATGGCAGTGCTTTTGCTAAAATGGCCTTGAAAGACCCATATGAAAACTTAGTGACAGTGGGCAGGTTAAGGTAGGTCACAATAAAGCCATATGTGGACTCTTCCCAGTGCTGGACATAGGTAACCTGAGGAAGAAAACAAGACTGAAGAAAGTTTTGATTCTTTCTTCAACTATAATATAGTAGTTAACCCTATAAATCTCTAAATCTCACTTCCATTAAGCAATCTGGTTTACCTGTGAGCTTTCTGTTTTTCATTGCACCTATCCTATTTCAGCCTTATGAGTTGAAATTAATTTTGGTTTCTTTATGAAAAAGGGATCATATTATGGATGATTCAGACCATTCACATAGTTTTGTTTAAGACTGAAATATGTCTTGTGATCTCTTTATGATTAAGCTCTAGATATTTCAAAGGAAAGAATCAACAAATTATGTCTAAATATGAAGTTTTGGACAGTAGATTTTATATTGATGTTTTCACATAGAAGGAAGACACAACTACACATCCACCTAAAAGATACCATTATGGTCAAATTCTGATGTGGTAAAGATCTGTGTGTTATTAAATATAACAGTCTTAGAATATAAAATGCAAAATACTAGGAAAGTAACAGATTTGAAAAAAAAAAATGTATGCTTATTAAGATATATGGGTTAAGTTATATTTCTGCCAAGTTTTACCTGAGATTTTCAAAGACACTTAGGGTTATTTGAAAATCCCTCTCCTGATCTCCTCAGCGTAAACATGTGATAAGTCCCCTGACACTGACCAAAATATTCTTAAGCATATATACACAAGAGGTAATCACATTTAAGAGAATGGACACTGCAATAATCAGGCACAGTCAACATGTGTTCACAAAGGGTTCCTGTTTAGCCAGTCTAATATGCTCCTAGGATAATGTCCCCTGATTCATGGATGAGGGGAAGGCAGTGGATGTCAGTTTTCTGTATTTTAGTAAGATTTTCAATACAATCCCTCACAGCATCTTTTTGGACAAGGTGTCCAGTTGTGAGGTGAGCAGGTACATTGAACACAGGGTGATGACCTGGCTGAACTGCAGGGCTAAAAGCATTGCAGTTAGTGGGTTTTATCTGATTGGTGGCAAGCCACCAGTGGTGTTCTTCAGTGCCTGATTCTAAGGCCAGTTATGTTCAGTGTTTTTCTAAATTATCTGGAGCCAGGAGCTGAATGCAACAATAGGAAGTTTGATGAGGTGCTGTTTACTCTCTTCAGGGACATGAGGCCTTGCAAAGGGATCTGGAGAGATTGGAACATTGGGCTATCATCAGTGGCATGAAATTTAACAAGATCAAATGCCGAACTCTGCATCTGGAACGGAGGAACACCAGATGTGTATAAACTGGGAGAGGAGTGGCTGG
>NW_008611987.1:648-935 GCF_000691845.1 Merops nubicus | reverse complement strand
GGGGGTTGTTGTTATTCCCTCCTCCCGGGGGAGGGGTAGAAGCCAAATTGGGGGATCCGTAGCCGGGAGAACCGGGTCGGGGGGGTCTGGGGATGTGTTTGTTTTTCTTCTTGGGCAGCTTCTGCTTGGCCATGGCCAGGGAGTAGTACATGCCGAAGTTGTTGACGATGACGGGCACGGGCATGGCGATGGTGAGGACCCCGGCCAGGGCGCACAGAGCCCCCACCAGCATCCCCGACCAGGTCATGGGGTACATGTCCCCGTAGCCCAGGGTGGTCATGGTGACC
>NW_008611987.1:0-580 GCF_000691845.1 Merops nubicus | reverse complement strand
CTCGGCGTAGTAGATCATGGTGGCGAAGATGAGGACGCCCAAGGCGAGGAAGATGACGAGGAGGAGGAACTCGTTGGTGCTGGCCCGCAGGGTGTGGCCCAGCACCCTCAGCCCCACGAAGTGCCGGGTGAGTTTGAAGATGCGCAGGATGCGGACGAAACGAACCACCCTGAGGAAACCCAGGACGTCCTTGGCCGCCTTGGAGGAGAGGCCCCTGAGCCCCACCTCCAGGTAGAAGGGCAGGATGGCCACGAAGTCGATGATGTTGAGGCTGCTCTTGACGAAGTCCCGCTTGTCGGGGCAGAAGCTGACCGGTGAACCACACCACGCACGTGCCCTCCACGTAGGTGAGGAAGGGCTCGGTCTCCACCTCCACGGCCACCCGAGGGGGGGTCCCCTCCTCCCCGGTGCTGTTGGGACCCCCCGGGGAGGGTTCGGTTTTGTTGATGACTCGGTTGAAGGCTTCGTGGGTCTCCAGGCAGAAGGTGGTGATGGAGATGAGGATGAAGAAGAGGGAGGCGAAGGCTACGTACTGTGGGGGGGGAGAGGGGGAGGAGAGAAAAGAGGGGGGTGAAAGAAA
>NW_008611986.1:8533-24008 GCF_000691845.1 Merops nubicus | reverse complement strand
GGCTGCAAGCACACATTGCCAGGTCACATCCAGCTTTTCACCTACCAGTCCTTCTCCACAGGGGAATCCCATCATTCCTCAGCCTGTATTGATACTGGGGGTTGCCCCAACCCAGGTGCAGGACCTTGCACTTGGCCTTGTTGAATCCCACGAGGTTCACACGGGCCCACTTCTCAAACATGTCTAGGTCCCTCTGGATGAATCCTGTCCCTCAGGAGTGTCAGCCACACCACTCAGCTTTGGTGTCATCTGCAGACTTGCTGTGGGTGCACTTGATCCCACTGCCAATGTCATTGATGAAGGTATTAAACACCACTGGTCTATGTACAGACCCTTCAGGGACACCACTTGTCACCAGTCTCCATCTGGACATCAAGCCATTGACCACTACCATCTGGATGCAACTATACAATCAATTCCTTATCCACTGAGCTGTCCACCTATCAAATCCATATATCTCCTGTTTAGAGAGAAGGTTGTTATGGGGATTGAGTCAAAAGCCTTACAGAAGTCCAGTTAGATGGCATCCATAGCTCTTCCCTTGTCCACTGCCGTAGTCACTCCATTACAGAAGGCCACCAGGTTGATCAGGAAAGACTTGCCCTTGGTGAAGCCATGTGAGCTGTCTTGAGTCACCTCTCTATCCTCCACATTCCTGAGGAGAGCTTCCAGGAAGATCTGTTCCATGATCATCCCAGGCGTAGAGGTGGTGCTGAGGAGGGGACTGTGAAGTGCAGCATGCCAGTACGGGGCTGGCGTTTGTGCCAAGAGCTGTGTCTAGGTGCTGGTGGGCAGCTGAGCTGGAGCCGGTGCTTGTTCGTGATCCACTTGTTTCCATCTGACCTTCTCCTGTTACTGCCTATTACTGTAAATAATTTGTCATGCCTGGTGATGTTTATCCCCAGAAAGCGTTTCTGGAGCACCATCACACTGCCTCCAGCCTGGCTTTTGCACCATGCAGCCCTCGTGCTGGCTCTGCTGCCACTCTCACCCAGGCCACAGCCCCCTGAAATGGGATTTCTGGGGATGCTCCTTGGGAAGCACTTGCGGGACAGTGCTGACAGGACCCCAGCACGCTCTTCAGACCTACACCACACGTTGTACTTCATTCCTGAAGTTGTGGAAGCCTTTGGTCTCTCTGAAGGGCATCTGACACCTGAGCTTTCCACGTGGCCAGGTCCCTAACAGGGGACGGTCCCCAGCCGGGCTGAGCAGGGACTGACCTGCCCTACTGACTCCACGTTCAGGTCCCGCTGTCTCCCAAGCCAGCGAGGTTTTACACTGACTGTGGCCTCTGCTCATGCCACGGCATCTCCTGCCAAGGTGTGTATTTGGCACAGAGGTCCCATTTTGCTGGGATTTGGTGGAACTGGCCAGCAAGTCCTTGCTCAGGGTTGAAGCTGGTGAGCATGCCGGAATGCAGGGATCTGCAGCACAGACCTGGGCAGCCCAGGGCAGGCCGGTGACAGTGCTCTGCCCTGGGCCTCCAGCACCTGCACCCCCACCACAGGGCACCAGAGCAAAGCCACAAACACATGCACATGTTTTTCAGGGGAGTGTCTGATTTCCTAAAATTGACCTTTCCTAGCCCTGGCTCCTCTCATTTAATGCTTTTTCCCTGCTGCAAGACATTTTTTCCCCCCTAGCCTGAGCGATTTCTCTCTGATCCAAGTTTCCCTAATCCTTTGAAAGCTTTTGTGGCTTCGTGGCAGTGAAGCTGTTGGATAGGTAAAATGTGGAGTGAGCCTTCCATCTGCAGACCTTGTTGGGGAGCTCCAGCCATGCTTTGTAAGCACATCTGTGCCGTGCTTGCAGACGTCTCTGTTCAAGTAGCAGTTAGATAATTTCCTTCTGCTGCTCCATCTGCAGCCCCCTAGGGTGGAGGGGAGGCAGGGAAGGGGGATGGGGATGCTCCTGCTCTTATCCAAAAGGAGTGGCAGCATCATGTCCAAGACACCATGGGATCAGCATGCCGGGTGCTGGGAGACAGGCAGATGTTCCCCCTGCCTCAGCCCCCCAGCATCTGCTCTGCCTCCAAAATCCTCCCTGCGCAGTGACTCAGCGGCGTGTAGAAAAATCCTCGCTCCCTTTCAGCAGGTGAAACTCCCTGAATCCCCTGAATTCCCTCTTAATTTGCGTCCTGAGTGGCTAGCTGGGAAGGAAAATCCTGTGGCTTAAGGGACAATGTCACAACACACCAGGTGAACAAGCATGCAGCAGGCAGGGGAGCATCTCTGCAAGGACCTCGAACAGCTCCACACATTATAAAGGTCTCTAAGATGGATGTGGGGGTCTGGTCTGGTGCTTTGCTGTGGCCAAAGCAGCAGCAGCTCATCCAATTGTACATTAATAAATGAAGCTTTTGAGATGCTTGAAGTGCTAGGTACCATCCATGTTCCTTGGCCAGTTTATTTTTTTGGACATGGTAGCAGGGCAGCTCTGGCAGCTGCAGGGCTCATGAGGTTGTGGGCCCCTTTTCAGACTTAAAACAGTTAACGGCTTTTCTGCATCTCCATGTGCTTCACAGAAGAGACCAAGGTGATGATCCTCACCTGCAGTTGAGGAAAGGGAGGTGCCTTGAATTAAAAGCTGGTACTCAGGGCTGGAGTGTGCCATGGACAGGGGGGCTGTGCCTGAGGAGAGCAGCACAGAGAGGCTCATGCCCCATGATCTTCTCCCACCACATTGCTGGGCTCAGGAGGAAAAGGTGTCCTGAGCTATAATGCAACTCTCCTCTAACCTGGGCTTGGAAATCACCATGAAAGAGATGCTGAAAGCCTCCACAGATCTTCTCCTGCAGCAAAAGAGAAAGATGCTGGAGGAGCGGACCAGAGGAGCTGCCTGAGGAGAAGGTGGGCTTCATGGAAAGGGGTGGGGCTGGGTGTAGGAATAGTGATGGGGAAGATCCTGTGGTGGTGGTGGGGCTGAGGCAGGCTCCATGAAAGAGGACAGGTCTCTGGCCCCGACAGCCCCGGGAGCCTCTGCTGGATCCTGGCACTTCACGGCAGGTGCCAGTGCCCTCAGCCTGACCCAGCCAGGCAGGGAGGAGAAGCTTCAAAAATAATTCCCCATGCAAAACCAGGACAGAAATACCCCTGCCAGGGCTCAGGGGCTTCATTTGACTCTGGGGCACATCCCAGGCTGTCAGCAAACAGAGGTGTAGGCAGATGGCTCCCTCCTTTCTGAGAGGGAAATAAACTGTACTGAGGCAGCCAACCTCTTATAGTTTTTAAGCTGTATCTCGAGCTGTACCCTCTGGAGGTCTTCACAGCCTGGTGTGGAGGGTGCTTCTCAGATGGGTGAGCTGCAGAGGAGGTTGGTCCTCATCACTGGGCTTATACCTCTGTTGGGACTCAGCCTGCTTTTTGGAGAAAGCACCTGACTTTCTAATCCCACCGCGGGGGGCCAAAGGCTCTGTACAAAGTGTCAGGCTGGGAGTGCCCCCGTGCCAAGTCCGGCTTTCTCTGGGAAGCACAGAACCAGGCTTGGCAGAAGGTGTGGATAGGTACAGGCAGGTGGTCAAGGAGGTCCCTGGGTGGGTTTGCAGCAGTGCTGTCAGTTCCCACATCGGCAGTTTGCGGGGGCCAGGCCAGACCCTTGTGTGTGAGTGGTGCTGGGAGCAGTGGGTTTACTTTTAGTTCCGTGAGCACGTGCTCCGTCCCCCACAAAACCATCTGCTGCTTCCAGGGGGGCTGGTTTGTTGGCTACGAGTCAACAAAGAAACCATCCCCACTAAAGTTTTCCGTATTTTGGCCTCAAATTGGGATGGTTTTTCTCGTTCATCTTCTGCCTCCTGCCCCCATGTCCCCTCCTTGCCCTCCTACAAGTGTTTTGGATGAGAAGTTTTGGCCTGGGTCTGATCCTTCCCTTGATTTTGTGCTTCAATCCAAGTAGGTCACTGGGATGCTGGGAGGGGACTCACTCTGACGTGACCCAAGGATGCTCCCAAGGGTGCCAAACTCCTTTGGGGGTACTAGATGCTCCCCAGGTTTAAGATGAAAAATGAAGCTTAGTTATGCTGAGTCACTAATTTGCAGCAGAAGTGGAGGTTCTGCTGAAAGAAAATGTTTAGGAGGTTGCAGGGAGGTGGGTGGTGGACTCTTCTTACAAGCCACAACTGACAGGACAAGAAGAAATGGTATTAAGCTACACCAGGGGAAGGTTTATATTGGACATTAGGAAAAACTTCTACACTGAAAGGGCAATCAGACACTGGACCAGGCTTCCCAGGGCAATGTTTAAATCACCATCCCTGGATGTATTTAAAAGCTGTCTAGATAGGGTGCTCAGGGATATGGTGTAGAAGTGGCCTAATAGATAGTGGTTGGACTTGATGATCTTAAAGGTCCTTTCCAACCATAGTGATTCTGTAACTCTGTGAAAACAAAGACACTGAGAAATGCACTTGGTGAGAATCTGCTCAGTTGTTCTGTTTTTAGATATGGGTTCCAACACAAAGAGTTGAAAAGCAAAATAAGGCAGCCTGAGGCTGATGAATGTGTGCTCCCCATGTACAGAGCAGCTTTCAAAGCTTTCCAGGGCTGTGTCTGCAAAACCCCCTGCTCAAAAACCACTTTCCCAGAGCCATGTGGTACCTCCAGCAGGGACATGGGACTGTGGTCCTTGCTGGAGGTTTTTGTCACCTGGGTGAGTGGCCCAGCAGGGACAGCTTTGAGTCTGAGGTGACCAGGGATGCTGGCCACGAAAGAGTGGGACAAAATCAGGTCTGAGGGTTAGCCACAAGCAACTGTCTTATTCCCAGCATCATTCCCAGCTGATGAGTCCCCAGCTAGGCAGCATGTGGCATGCCCATCTGTCTGGGTTTTACTGGTTTAATCTCACAGGTTTGCACCTACAGGGGTAGGTTTCAACCCACTGGATGGAGACGTGGGAAGAGCAGGGCCTGGTGTTGAAGCTAATAATTTCATAGGAGAGGTCACAGCATTTGGGATAAGCCCAGGAGAAGGTATTGGGATGTTTGTTCTTTGAGCTCAGAGCACTTCTGGTGCACAATTTGGCTACAGGTGGCTTGTTCACCAGCCTCACATCACCAGCCCTGGTGTGCGTGTCACTCCGCAACTGTCTGTGGTCTTTTGGGGTTTAATGAGACCTCTAAGCTTTTAGGTGAGTAACAAGCTATTTTATTCTTTGTGCTATGAAGGCCTGAATGGTTGCTACCAAGAAAACCCCGCTGGTCCAGCTGTAGACAGGATGGTCTAGTGACTACTCTGCACATGTAGTCAAAGTCTCATCCTTCATTGATGGTGCTCACCAAGGTGTGTCATGGTTTCGGGGGAGTCAAGCTCCCCCATTTCCTGAACAGCAGTGAGCTACTGCTGTGCTGGGTGGGTCTGGCAGCCCCTCCAATAGCACCCAGTAGGTGCCACTGAAAGGCTTTGAAAATTAGTGTCTCCAGTTCCCATCCTATATAGGAGCCTCCATCAAGGCCCATGAGGCTGCAAACCAGCCCAGGCACTGGGTGAGGAGCCTTCATCTGCAGGACCCACATGGCCAGCAGCTTGGAGCTGTCCTGGCTGCATCTGGGGAAAACCAGCAAGATCAGAAGGACATGGTGTATGAGTCCATCTTGGTGGGATCACCCCCAAACTGAACTGCCTTACATGAAATTCACTGCCCCAAACTCTCCGTATATTGCTAGCACGTAAGCATCGTGAGCAGCATCCAGAGGTCAAACAGTAGATGACCAGAGCCATGAGGCTTGCAAAAATTGCCAACAGCCTCCATCATGGTGCCTGGGAACCAGGTCTGTCAGTGCTGGCACTGCTTTGGCCTCCTGTGCCATGCCAGCCTGAAACGCTTATCTGCTCTCAGGCTCCACGGGGCTCCCTGCCTCTGTCTCCAGCTGGGTTTGGCTGCATGTCTCAGCAAGATGAGCCCAAGAAGTCCCAGAAAACTGAGGAAAAGATAGACAGAGGCTAAAGAATTATGCAGAAGGGATGGTGATGTGAAAAGCAGAACTTTTCTTGCAGAGAAAGCTCAGGGCCTTTTCCTGGTAAACTGTCACTGTGGCAAGTGTGCATGCTCTGCAACAGTGGCAGAAGGAGAAGGGACAGGTAGTGTCCACAAGCTGTTTTCTGGAACTGTGAGCCCAGAGCTCCTGACCCACACTTCATCTGTAAGAAGTGCAATGGAAGGAAGTTCAGTAATTTTCCTAAATTTTTGGTGACAGTTCAGGACCAATGCTTTTTTACTGCTGAAATACATGAGTGACTTGGGGTTTTTTTCATCTAACCTTCAGTAGTAAACCTGGTAGATGTTTGCTGAGACTCACCAGGGCATCAATCCCAGGACAGTGGAGGATCTGGGATGCCTGAAAAAAACCTTCCCACCAATCGGTTCCTCCAGATCTTCCCTGCGAGAAGGCAAGTTAAGGATCCTTAAAGTTAATGGCTTTTGACAGGCAAACAGTGTTCCTCTTGGCAGGGAAGGATGCTTATCTACAGTCACACAGGTCCTCGTGCTGAGATGGACACCACACCAAATGGTGGAAATGTGACAGGAGATTCTTCTTGCTTTGACCTTAAAATGTGCCTTTAAAGCTAAAGCAAATTCTCCATGGCCAGCTGAAAACAAAAGAGCTTTTTGGCCTCACTGTACCCAGCTCTGTCCTCGCAGAATTTACAAAACGGGCTCTGTTGAGCCTTGATCCTCTTGGATGCTCTTTGCCTCTGACATAGAAAACAAAAGAGCCCTTCATGATGTTAAAAATCAAATGTCCTTGTGAAATGTCTCCAGCAATGGCTGATGGGTCTGTTTTCCCCAGTCCCCTGGGGAAAAGGATTTGCAGACAAACCCCATGTGCAAGTATGGGAGATGCGGTGGGAGAGATTCTTCCAGGAGCACAGTCCCTGCACTGCTTCTTGGGGTTACCAAGCCAAGGCTTAGCTGTCACCATCTGCAGTGATCCCCACTGCAGAAGGCAAGTCCCCATGGGGAGGAAGAGATCCTGGGGAACACTGCAAAGAGCTACCAGTTGGGAAGAAAGGTGGTGATGTGCCTGTTATGGGCTTTCAGAGCTGAGACAAGAGGCAGGACCAAAGCCATGCTCTCTGGCACGACGAAGCCCATGTGCTGGTGCTCTCCCCACTGCCCACACATGGACTCAGCTGATGGCCACATCCAACCCAGCAGCATCTTTTAAGCTGCTTTGATTGTCAAGTGCCTGTCTCCTTGGGTTTTTGTTTTCACTTGGTTTGGGTTGCTTTTAAATTTTTCTCTCAGTAGCAGGGCTCATTTGCATGCTGACTGCCAGAGGTACGTTGCTTGCAGCTATTCAAGCAGGTATTGCAGCCAGTTTGTGGTTCTCAGTGTCTTTATCCTCGTGGTTACTTAGTGCTACTTCTCTCCCCACCCAAGGTGAAGCTCCTGCTAAGGTATTTTTCTCTAGGTCTGTTCTGCAGCAGCAGCTTTGTGATCATCAGGAAATGTTTTGGCATCTCTAAGGAGTTGTTTTGGATGTGCAAGTGCTGACTTGTCTCTAGGCTCATCCATGCTAATTGGGGGCAGGGAGGAGTGAAGCCAGGCGAAGGGCAGCCTGGCCATGCTGGGTTACTTTCTCCTCTTCTGCTGTCAAATCGCAATGGAGTTTCTTAAAGTGGTTGGTCTTCCTCACTTTCTCTGTGCTCTTTGTGTGTCTCACTCATTTCTGCCTGGCTCCATTGCCTTCTTTGCTCCTCAGTCACCTTGGCTGCTCATCGGGCTGCTTTTTCACCTGTTTGCCTCCTCTGCTCTCCTTTCTCCCCTTATACAGCTCACTCCTGCTCTGCACTCCATTCACCAGAAGTGATTTCTCTACAAGCTGTTTGTCTGGACGTGTGATGGGTGTAATGTCTGCAGAGCACTTGTCCTTCACAGTCCAAGGGGTGACCCGTCAGGGTGACACCTGAACCTCCTTTGGATGCTAGTGCTCGCTCAGCCACGTTCACTTGAGTCATTCAGACTTGAAGGGATGTGAAGGGGAGAAGTCTCCAAGCTGCCAGTCATCCCTGAGCCTGCCTGGACTGAGATTTGCAGTCCAGCTCTCATGGAAAATTATTCTTCCCTCCTCCTCCTCTTCCTCCTCCTTGCTTCAGCATCCCAAACCTTCCTATTTCAGAGCAGGGTTTGTGTCTGACTGAGGTCATGTTGTGCAGGTGCTGTGAGGTGAGCCTCTGGCTGGTATCAGCTGGGCAGAGCTTTAGATTACAATAAATTCAGTTTTAATACTTCAACAGTGAGTGTTCAATGCTCCTTAACTCCCTTCCCTTGGCTTGATAACTTATGTTGTGTTATCTTCAGCCAGACCAAAGCGGCTGCTGTGGTGGGAGGCAGCGTGGGAGCCCTGCAGACATCTGGAAACCTCACCCAAGTGTCTGAGGACCCCTTGCCACCCAGATCCCCCAGTGGGTCCCAGGTGCCCACCTGTTGCTGGTTGGGTACATCCAGCTGGATGCTGGTACCTAAGCACTCCAAGGGTTTGGGGGCTGCAGAGGGGCCACTCAAGGAGGGCATGCCCAGGCAGGAGCCACTGGTGATGTCCCATGATTTTCATATGTAGACTGGTAAATAAGCAGTTTCATTCTGTTTTGTTAAAATAAAGCCCCACTCTTCAGCACAGAGTTATTCACACATAGCAAAAAATAGAGTTGGTATGGAATGCCTGCCTGCAGTGTGCTCCAGGAACTGCAAAGGCACTCACTGGCACGTTGGGAGCAAGGGCAAGGCATTATTTATAGCCAGGCTCAATAAATTGTTCCTCCAAAGGTCTTTTTCCCTTTGAGCCCTCTTCCTTTTGCAACATCACTGCCCTTTTCCCTTTCCAGTCACCAGCAATGCTGCACAAATCGTGCACAAATTCACAGGGAAGTAAGCAGCAGCTCCTTCCTTCTCTGGAACCAAAGCAGAAGGCACCGTGAAGCAGGGACACATACCCAGAGGTGAATTAACTCAGCACCATGCAGCCGGAGATGAATTTCACCACTCTTGTCCCTGCGCTCTGAGAGACTTGTTTCCAAGCAGCCTGGCTTGGATCAGCACTGCTGTGCCCAGCAGGACTAGGGCAGGGATGGTCCCCCTCTACTCAGCACTGGGGAGGCTGCACCTCAAATCCAGAAATCAGTTTTGAGCCCCTCACTCCAAGAAGGACATTGAGGGGCTGGAGTGTGTCCAGAGAAGGGGAACAAAGCTGGATCTCCCTCAGCAGAGCCTGAGGGACCTGGGGCTTTTTAGCCTGAGGAAAAGGAGGCTCAGGGGAGATCTTCTCACTCTCTACAACTCTGTGAGAAGAGGTTGTAGGGAGGTGAGGGTTGTTCTCTTCTCACAAGGAACAAGTGATGGGATAAGAGGAAATGGCCTCTAGCTGCACCATTGGAGGTTTAGTTTGATATTTGGAGCAATTTCTTCCCTGAGAGTTTTGTCCAGGCCTGGCCCAGGCTGCCCAGGGCAGTGGTGGAGTCCCCATCCCTGGAGGGATTGAAAAGCTGTGTAGATGTCATGCTGAAGGACACAGCTTAGCGGTGACCTGGCAGTGCTGGGTTAACAGTTGGATTTGATGACCTTAAAAGTATCTTCCAACCCAAAGAGTCACTCTTTTTGAAAACAGAAAAACTGAGAATTTAAAGCCCAAAGACATATGCACTGTGATCAGCAGAGAATAAATCTATGTCCTTACTTATTTATGACTTACCCACTGTATTTTAAATAATTGATTTATCTAACGTCAGGCACTCGGGAGGGTAACAGAGAGCAGTGCTGCAGGGCCAGAGGGATGCAAAGAGGGAAACAAAACCCCGAGAAGGAGGTTTTGAAGAAGCTGGTTGGCAGTGGGGTTGCTTCGATGTCCAGCTTTGCTTTGGCTTATGCCCTGAAAAGCTGGGGGGAGCTACGTGGTGAGAGGTGAAAGGGGCTGTTGTTGGGTCACACCTCGCCGTGGCAGAGCCTAACCCCACCCACCCCTCATCTTCCAGCCCATCACTTCATCGTGGCAACCGCGTGCCAGGAGGCGGACTACGGCTGGATGATCCGGCACTACTGCCTGAAGCAGTTCCAGCTCAGCATGGAGGGCATCGGGCCGCGGCTCTGGTGCGACTGGGACGAGACCGTGGGGTAAGTGAGGCCCCTCTGCTCGGCCCAGCGCCGCCTGAACCCCTCTGGGAGGTCAGCGCTGGGCCTTAGATCACTGCCTGGGGAAACAAATGGGCCGTCCCACCCTGCTTTGCTGCTGCTGCTGCCCTCCTCCAGCCCTGCCGGGCCCAGCTGAAGGGGCTTCCCCATCCAAGTCACTTGTGAAGGGGACACAAAGGGAGTTCTGGAGGGGGCAGCAGTGGATATTGTCTACCTGGACTTCAGCGAGGCTTTTGACACCATCTCCCATAAGTTCCTCACAGACAAGCTGATGAAGTGTGGGCTGGATGACCAGACAGTGAGGTGGGTTGGAAACGGGATGAATGGCCAGGCTCAGAGGGTGGTGATCACTGGACAAAGACTAGTTGGAGGCCAGCAACTAACAGTGTACCCCAGAGGTCAGGGCTGGTTCCAGTCCTGCTTAACCTCTCCGTTCATGGTCTGGGTGGAGGCAGAGTATCCTCAGCAAGTTCACAGATGATACCAGACTGGGAGGAGTGGGTGACTCAATAGAGGGTGATGCTGCTGTCCAGAGGGACCTCAGGAGGCTGGAGAAATGGGCTGATGGCAACCTCATGAAGTTGAACAAGGGAAAGTGCAAAGTCCTGTACCTGGGAAGGAACAACCCCAGGCACCAGGATGTTCTGGGGACCATCTGTCTGGAAAACAGCTCTGCAGAAAATGACATGGGGGTCCTGGTGGGCACCTTGTTGAACATAAGCCAGAAATGTGCCCTTGCTGAAAGAAGGTGAATGGTGTCCAGGGCTGCAGCAGGAGGTTTCCAGCAATTCGAGGAAGGTGATCCTTCCCCTCTACTTAGCACTGGTGAGGCCACTGCTGGAGTGCTGGGTCCAGTTCTGGGTTCCCCAGTATGAAAGAAACACAGACATGCTGGAGAGAGTCCAGCAAACCATGATGAAGGGATTGGAGTATGTCTTCTACGAGGAAAGGATGCGAGATCTGGGGCTCTTTAGCCTGGAGAGGAGAAGGCTCAGGGTGAACTTATTAAGTTATATAAACATTTGAAGGGAAGGTGCAAAGAAGATGGAATCATGCTCTTCTCAGTGGTACCCAGTGAGAGGACCAGAGGCAATGGGCATAGACTAAAGCACGGGAGGTTCCCTCTGAACTTCAGGAAACACTTTTTCACTGTGAGGGTGACCAAGCACCGACACAGGTCACCCGGGGAGGTTGTGGAGTCCCCATTCCTGGAGATACCTCAAAAGATGTCTGGTCATGATCAGTAGCAACCATCTCTAGGTGGCCCTGCTTGAACAGGATGTCTGGACAAGAACCTCCAGAGGTTCCCTGCAAGCTCATCCATTCTGTGATTAAACGGCTTTCAGGGAGCAGTGTTTGGAAATCAGGATGGTGGTCTTGCTCAGGACAGTTAAGTATGCATGAGGAAACCACACACTCCAGTGGCAGAGCTTCAACAGGAGATCACTCATCTCACTGTCTCCTGCCTGCTGGGTGTCAATGTGTTAACAAGGCAATATACTGGGATCCCCGTCATAGCTCCATTACCTCCTCTGGTGACTCACTGCTTGATGGACATACTCCCCATGAGGCTTTGCTTTTCTCCTCAGCACTCAGGTTTCCCAGATGGTCCAAAACACCCTAACTCCACTTGCAAACTCCACAACCCACTGAGATGCCCTCAGACCCTGTCTGTTGGAAAATCCCAGGCCGTTCCACCAGACCTGCTGGCTCGCCCGCAGCTTCCAGAAGTTGTCTTGTTGATTGTTCTTAGCAACTGGAGGGAGAGGCTGGCACAGTACGGCGTGGCAGTCTTCTGGTATGCCTCCTGTTTGTAATCAGTGTCAGGGAATTAGTGGTGATTTACGAGTCGGGAGAGGCAGAGATGTGCTCTGCTTTCCTGGTGGAGCGCTCGGCAGCATCCTGGGGGGATAGCGAGGGTGATAAGGGAACCCTACTTAATGCAGCAGCAGCAGGGAGAGCGGGGACGTTGCATTTGGGGAATGTGCTGCCCTGTGGGGTTATTTTGGGCATTTTTAGCATTTTTGGGGTTCTTTTTATAGCAAGCCACCTGAACACTGTTCTCTTTGGATTAGCTCTTTCCTGTTTGCAATCAGGAGGACTGAACTTTTCAGCACCATGCTGGCATAAATCATTCTCCTGGCGAGATGGGTTTGATTAAAGTTGCAAAGACCAGTCAGGGGTGTCCATGTGCAGGTGTGAAGGCCTGAAAAAGAGAAAATAAAAACCTGGTCTCCACTCTGGCCTGGTTCCACGTCATACAGCATTATTGTGCCACGGCCTTCCTCTGGGAAAACAAAGCGGTGGACAAAAATGAGCTCTTGTTACACAAGGAGGGGACTGAGGGCAGCTGGAAATGTTGAGCAGATGTTGCGTTATTCCATGAGTCTTCTGCATAAAAATTAGAGTTTTTTAAGAGTTTGGTTGATTTCCTGATTTGTGCCCCTTTCTTCTGTGCCAGATTAGGATCTCTATATATGTGTGTGTGTGTAAACAGACATATGTATACATGCTTTTGAAAGGACAGCTTGGGGTTTCCTTCCCCTTTATTGGTGACAAAATGGAGGGGAAGAAAAGAGAGTAGAAAGACCGTGGGAGGTTTTCTGGTTCTGAGTTCTCATCTAGTCTTCAAAAATGTCCAGGGCTGCTATTGCTTCAGCCCCTGGGCACCTTGAGGGTCTCCATGGAACCTGTCTCCCTCTGTCAACACCTTTGGGGGCAGCTTGCAGATGCAGTCCAGATGTGGTGAGTAGCAGGAGAAAGGGATAATCACCTCCTTGGTGTCTCCTGGCTGTGCTGGGGATGAGCTCCCACCCCTGGGGCCATCCCAGCAGAGCTGTCCCCAGCACAGGCTGTCCCAGCAGCAGGACTTTGCTTCTGGTCCTGGTTTGGTGCTATCTGCAAGCTTGATGAGTTGCAATCCATCTCCTCCTCCAGACCTTCGGCGAAGCTGTTGCACAGGAAGCAGAGGTGTATTAAAGAGCTTGTTCTTTATCTCTGATGTCCTGTTTTTCTTCTAAATAGCTTCCACTAAACTTGTTATCCTTGAGGGGCTTGGAGGAAATGCTGTTAAACTTGCAGTGTTTAATGTGATTGGGTGAATCCCTTTGCACCGTGCGAGCACAAGGTTTGGGGTTATTTAAGAGGTGACATTCCTCTGCTCCTCCCCTGCCTTCAGGACGCTGGGAAAAACAGGTAGAAGGAGCTCAGCTGCTGCTGTAAATAAGCTGCTCTGCAAGGGTATGGGTTTCGGGTGGCCACCTTGCTGGGCACTGCTGCTCCCTAGGTGTGCAGGGTCCAGGTTCATGGAGCAGTGGATGTGACTCACCATCCACTTTTAGGAGAAGAAGTACTGTTAGGAGGTGTCCCAGCAGGAGTGGGCAGAGGGTAGCATAGGCTGGTCACCTTTATGGCTTTATGGAGAAGGACTTGACTCCCAATGGGCATGAGACAAAGACATCAAAATAAAACACCTGCCTAGAGCCTGTTTCCTCTCCATATCTTACCCCAAACAGAGGAATTTTGAGCCTTGAGACCTATCTGAAATGAGAAGGAGAAATGTTAGAAGGTTTTGCCTCTAACAGGATCCATACCAACAGCAGCACTGGGTTTGGAGCTGTGATTTCTCATATGCAGCGTTTAGCAAGGAAATGCCCCCTAGGCCCATCATTTACTGCTCAGTTGATAATGACACGGTGGGAACATCTAGATAATTGAATTGTCTCGGCAGATTTTGTAATTGTGGTTTATTGGACTCATTTATAGGCTGTAGATTAGCCTCCCATCTTAGCCTCAGAGGTATTCACTGAGCTCTTGCATCACTGGTACTGCTGCCATTCAGATGTGATGGAGGGGTCTCTCTCCCAGGGACCAGGAGTGTTTGTTGAGGTTGGGCTTTGGCCATGTGGCCAAGTACCAACTCTCTGAGAGGGTTTGTCCAACACTGCCAAGCTCTGCTGGCTTTCTTAGCCCTGCTCCTCTGGGGAAAACTGATGGGGTTTGATATGCAAAATCCTGTACAAGGGAAACTTCTGTGAGCTTCAGGAGTGAAATGTCAGGTGGTTTTTAATAAAATAATCAATTCCAGAAGTTGCCTATGAATGCTGTCTCCTGGGAAGGGAGAAGGATTGCTCTGAGAAGGGTTTTCTCTTGGATCATCTGGCTTCCTTCCCTTTCTTCCTCCCCAAAGGACAAGCCATGGGGCATGGCCTCGGATGCTCATGCTGGAGCTGTGGGTGCTGGTGCCTGCGGGATCAGCTGCCCACCTTGCCGATCTCTCCAGCCCCTCCGTGACATTGCTCCATGGATCCCTGGCCTGAGAGCAATTTAGTCCAAGCAACGTGGTCTAAATCATGGTTATGTCTGAGCTTCTTTGACCAGGAGCTGAGCTGTGCGTGACTAATTATCCTGAAGATCAACATGGCTATTTTGATTCCAGATTCATCAGTGCATAGATTGAGCCAGGGGATTAGCTGTGGTCTCCCTTGAGGGAGCTATTTTGGGGACATGGAGTGCTGCTGGCAGAGCCGGGGCTGCTGGAGTGGGCAGGCTGCTGGCTTCTCAACCATGAATGCATCAGCAGGACCTGATGATGTCTGTAGATATTTTTCCTGTGTGGTTTTGGCTTGTTGTTGGGCCACGGCCAGGAGGTGGCTTTGTGTGCTGGTTTGTATGTGGTTTTGGTGCACTGGACGACACTGAGCTGGACAGGGAACACTCAGAGGGCTGAGCAGTGCTGCAGCTGCGGGTGTCACTCCAGCCAAGCCAGGCGCCTTCATCCCAAATATATCTGCCCTGTGGAATGCCTCAGTATCTCTGGAGAATGCTTTCCCCTCGCTGCAGGCATCCTGCAGGAAAGGAGCTCACCAGTGTGTGTCTGACAGCTGCAGCCAGGTCCAGAAATGAGGGACGATGCTGCCAGCTCCCGGCATGCCTGGGACCCTGCCCTGCTCCTCCCCCCCAGGGATGCTCTCACAGCTGTCAGTGCATTCGTGATGTGTCCCCAGGTTATTCATCCATTACCTTATAGAACACAGATTGATCTATTATCTTGCTATTTACTTGCTTACCTTCAGGTTGCCAGGTCCCTTCTGGATACCTCTTTAGCAGGTTTCCAAGCTCACCCTGCAACCTTGCAGAGGAAGGAACCAATTCCGTCTTTTAATTTACAAAGCAAAAGGAAAGCCTTGTGGTGTTTTGTTTTAGTTTTTTTTCCTTCTGAAGCAAGGGATTTGGGGAGGATAGGAAGAATCCCATCACCTGAGCTGGTGATCCCGTGAACCTCGACTGTTGTGTATCCATTAGTGTAAGTGCACCCGCGCGCAGGCGCCGGCAGGGGCTGAATGGCAGCGCC
>NW_008611986.1:5478-8468 GCF_000691845.1 Merops nubicus | reverse complement strand
CGCCACACGTGGAATCCGCCCGCGGTGGCTTCCCACCAGCAGCCTGCCCCCGTTCCTGTGCCCGTCCTGCCCGCGGGTACTTGTCCCTATGCGGTCCCCACGCTGCTCAGCCCCCTCCTGCCGCAGCATCCTTTAAACCCAAAACGTTTCCATGGCAACGAGGGAAACTGTTTTAATTGCAGTTCACATCGCGTAAGGAAAAAATGACTTAGGAATCAGTAAAGGCACTGTGCTTTTCTGGGCTGGCAGCCTCTCTCCCTGCCTGCAGCCTGGGGGGGTGGGATAGCTTCGGAAAAAAATGTCCCTTCTCACAACTGCCCTACAGCAGCAAAATAATAATGATGTGTTATAATTTTTTTTTTTTTTTTTTTTTTTTTTTTTTTTTTTTTTTTTTTTTTTTTGTGATTAAAACTAGTCTTTTAAGGCATTTTTAACTTAAGATGTTTGTATTTAAATCAAGATGCTATGGAAAAGGACTTTGGGGTACTGGTACTTCTGGCGCTTGCAGCCCAGAATCCCCCAGCAGCCCGGGCTGCACCCCCAGCTGCGTGGGCAGCAGGGCAGGGAGGGGAACCTGCCCCTCTGCCCCGCTGTGGGGAGACCCCCCTGCAGGGCTGGGGCAGCTCTGGAGTCCTCAGCACAGCAGAGACAGGGACCTGCTGGAGCAGGGCCAGAGGAGCCCCAGCAATGACCTGAGGGGGGAACCCCTCTGCTGGGAGGCCAGGCTGAGAGAGCTGGGCTAGGGAAGCCCAAAGCAAAGGAGGCTCAGGGGAGACCTTATCACAGACTTCCAGTACTGAAAGGGGCCTATAAGAAAAGTGGGGGACTTTTTACCAGGGCATGCAGTGATAGGACAAGGGATGATGACTTTAAACTGAAAGTGGGTAGATTTAGATTAGATTTAAGAAATTCTTCACTATGAGGGTGGTGAGACACTGGAACGGGTTGCCCAGAGAGGTTGTGGGTGCCCCATCCATGGAAGTGTTTAAGGCCAGGCTGGACGGGGCTCTGAGCAGCCCAATCTAGTGGGAGATGTCCCTGCCCATGGTATGGGGGTTGGAACTAGATGATCTTTAAGGTCCCTTCCAACCCAAATCATTCTATGATTTAAAGCAAAACCAAGGGAGAGGAGGGGCAGAAGAAGAGAGAGGTGGCGTGGCCACAAACCCCTTCTCCTTGCCCTCTCCCTGCCATGTCTAGTGGTCTCTGGGCACATGCTGACCGTGAACTAAGGACATGCTCTACACTCAGCACTCCTCCAGCATGAACATCCCCCATCTCAAAGCACAGAACTGCCGTTTCCAGGGAGCCTTTGTGGGTGATTTTTGGCACTGGGAAAGATCCTAGAGAAGCCCAAGTCCAGCTGGGAAAAGGGAATGTGATCTGAGGAGGGTTCTCCTTGAAGCTGTCCAGTTCTTCTCTGGGTCAGGGGAAGCAGGACCAGCCTGAGTGCTCTAATCAGGATTTCCCTGTAGATACAACTGGAAAGTCCTTGCAAGAGGGTTTCAAATACCACCCATGGGGGCAGAGGCACCCGATGGGAAGGCTTTTGTCTCATCCTCTAATTCCAGATATCATCCTAACTCACTCCTCACTGCCTGCCAGGTTTTGCAGCCTGGCTTTGGGCTGTTAGGAATAGCACATTGTGTGTAGCTTTGGGCTGTGCCAGCTATTCACAGCTCCTGCCAAACAGCATTAAACTCCCCCCCCCGCCCGCTCCTTTGGTTGCCCCTCACTCCCAGCTG
The DNA here is from genome assembly GCF_000691845.1 of Merops nubicus. NCBI lineage: Eukaryota > Metazoa > Chordata > Aves > Coraciiformes > Meropidae > Merops > Merops nubicus. The sequence goes on along the minus strand of NW_008611986.1, from coordinate 6,723 downwards.
GGTTGGAAAGTCAGGGACAAGCATCCTTAGATACTTGGGCTGCCCTGTAAAGCTGTGGGCACGTGCCACAACGCAAGCCCATGTCTGGTGGCTTCCTATTTCCTCCAACCGAACTGAGCCATTGTGGAGCTTATTGGAAGGCGGGCCTGGGAGCTGCCCTGTGTTTAATCTCCTGCTGTAAAGCCCCACTCTGCTGTTTGCAGAGGGAAGCCAGCCCCTGGGCTGTGGGGTGAGGGAGAAGAGCATGCAGGGGGTGGCATTTCTCTGCACACACCTGCCTTATGTCTGATTTGGGGGTCAGTGACATTCAGCTCTCTTAGGTCTTCCCCCAAAAAATCATCTGTATGTTTTACCAGGCATGGAAATGAGCTGTAGGGTTGTGTGAAAGCCAAAAGCTTGGCTCTACCTTCTCTCCAAAGAGGGTTTTCACTCTGTGGCTGAGGATTACACATCTTCCTGGACACTAGAAATAGCATGATCATCCTTGCAGCTCCCGGAGCTTGGCTCAGCTCTGCCCTGCTGAGCATGCTGAGAGGACCTTACTCTCCCAGACTGGGCTGTGGGGGTAGGAAGGAGAGGGCAGAGCAGCCGTGCTAAGCTGACAAACAACCCCCCTGAGACGCTTCACCATCAGCATGGGCTGAATTCCCCAGTGGGACCATGCTGGCATAGTGCTAACGTAATAATGCGGCTCTGCTTGCGGGGAGAGAAGGAATCAGACGCTGCTGTGAAGATGCAACAGGATGAGTGCTCACCATGAGCTCACTGCTGTGGCAGGGAAGAGCACGCTCAGCCCCAGGCGTCAACACTGCTGCTCCCCAGTGGGATTGTGAGCCCTTCTGACAAGGCACTGCAAGCAGCAGCCTGAGTCCGACTGGCCTGGTTTATCTATCCCAGCAAATGGATCCCTTTGGTGTCCCTCCATGGTAGCTGGTGGTGCACGCTGGGCCAAGAGCTCAGCACACCAGCACATCTACACTCCTAGCCGCTGCTGAAAAAGTTTTTTGTTTCCCTCCAGCCCCCTCCTGCTTGTTCCCTGCTGGGCTGTGGTGGATGGCAGTGCCCATGATGCCACCCTGCTCCTTCCAAGGGCCCAATCCCACCCAGAGCTGCGCCGCTTTAACAGAGAGGGGACATGAACATAAAAGGGACAGCGCCATGGGGCACCTTAAGCCCCCATCAGGACGGAAGGACCTCCTTCCATGCCTGGGCAGCTGGCCGTAGCCCCACGGCAGCTCCTCGCCC
>NW_008611986.1:3466-5447 GCF_000691845.1 Merops nubicus | reverse complement strand
CAGGAGGCTGCGCCGGCGGGGCTCCTCCCCTGGGTCCAGCCTCTCCCTGGCCGGTGCACTCGGCACTGTCTGAGCACTGAGAGAAGCACGGTGCTGAAGTGCAAAGTGTAATTACAATTTGTCCTTTCATTTGTTGACACCGTTTTGCTTTGGCTACTTGCACATCTCCACGTATCGTGGCGGGAGCAGCTCTTCATCAGCACGAAGGCGCGTCCTGAGCCGGGGAAGGGCGAAGGCAGCTGCCGCACGGCCCTCCGGGGTTAAAAATAGCTTTTATTTGCCTCTCCCTTAACTCTTTTTTTTTTCTTTCCCTCTGTTTCCTGAAGAACCTTCAGCTCCTGAGGTCTCCTAAGGCCACTGGCGAACGGGAAATGGTAATTCTGCACACTGGGATGCCGAGCAGAAGCTGCTTTTAGTAGCTCCAGGTGCCCTGTTAATGCAATCAGTGCCTCCCTCCGGCCCTGCCGCGTGCCGGTGGGCACGGCGTGGCATGGCAAACACGGCCTGCCCCAGGACCAGCTGATGAGCTGCAGAGAGGCTGTGGCCAGTCCCTGGGAAGCTGCTTACAAAATGTGTCTTTCCCCAGGCAGGTTTTTAATTGAAAAGTCGCATTTTGGGTTGCTCTGCTTCTCTAGGATTAGATGTAACTGACATAGGAAAAAAAAAAATTATATGCTCCATCACTGGAGGGGTTTGAGACTGTTTGGACAGGGCTTTGAGTGACCTGGTCTGGTGGGAGGAGTCCCTGCCCACGGCAGGGGGATGGAACTAGATGATCTTTAAGGTCCCTTCCAACCCAACCCAGTCTATGATTTTATGACCCCATGATATTTTTTTATGCATAGCCAATTTTAAAGCAGGCAGGGTTGGAAGGGACCTTAGAGACAGCACAGTGGCTGTCCTCTCTCGGCAGTGCTTCTCACTTGGAGCTGCTCATTGTTTTCCAAATATTTGAGGAAAAAAACCCCCAAAATTCAACAACTCAAAAAATGGACTTCCTGGCCTGCAAAGCAGGGTACTGCAGAGAGGTGAGCTTCAAAAGCAGGCTGTTGGGTTATATGCAGAATCCCAAATTTTTAAGCAATTAAAAGAATTTTAAGTAGATTTGATGTAGCTACTTCTGTGCCCTTTTGGCTGAACCTATGCAAGCTAAAGGAGGGTGCCCCAAAGGCCAGCAGCTGGGGGAGCTGCTCTATGGCCCAGGATCGGGTTCCTGAAGGTCTTTGCCTAAATGTGCAGGAGAGTTATGTGGGTCCTACTGGTATTTTCTAATAGCACTGGTCTGGCTGTGAAATCCTGCAAAAATTAACACACACCAAACAAACCGGACCTTGCGTCTAGTTATTTCTGCAAATATTATTTCTGCTTTCATTTACAGAAGCAAATGAGAACTCCTTGTGCTCTTGGCCATGGGTGAGCACTATAAAAGCATGATCAAAGTGGCAAAACCTGCTGAGAACAAATACATTTTTGCACCTACAATCTCAAAAAAAAAATCACTCAAGTAACAGTCTCAAATACATACATCTATAATGGAATCGGACTCATTTAGGTTGGAAAAGACCTTTAAGCTGATGGAGTCCAACCATAAACAGCACGTGTACAATATTTTACATTGTGTGGGGGAGGTGACATGCTTGTGGCTGGGTGCTGGTCCCCGCTGCCACCGCAGTGCCCTTGTCTGTGTTGCAGCACCTACGGGGAGCTGACGAACTGCACGGCGCTGATCGCCGAGAGGCTCGACTGCTACTGGCCCAACCGGCTGGTGGATGAGTTCTTCGTGGCCGTCCACAAGCAGTACTTCAGGAACTGCTCGCCCTCCGGCCGGGCGCTACGCGACCCTCCCAACAGCGTCCTCTGCCCCTTCATCCTGCTGCCCGTCCTCGTCACCCTGCTGATGACCGCGCTGGTGGTGTGGAGGAGCAAACGCAGCGAGGGCATCGTGTCGGGACGCCTGCCACCGGCTCAGGGGAGGGGTGGA
>NW_008611986.1:291-3453 GCF_000691845.1 Merops nubicus | reverse complement strand
GTGGCAGAGAAGCTTCACGGCGGGGGCCCCGCCTCGGAGGCAGAGACGGCAAAGCCACCGCTCCTCCCTGGCCGGCACCCTCCGTGCCACGCAGTTGCCTCTGGCCCGGCCGTTTCCGAATACATCCGCTGAAGAGGGGTTGGTTTGGCGATCCGGGATGCCCCTGCCCGGCCAGACCATCGCGGGCTGCCCCGGCAGCAGCGGGGGGGGCTGGGGCACCGGGGACACAGCCCACCCCGGGCATTGACATCGCCACAGCTCCGCCCAGCCTTTGCCAGCTGTGTCCCTCCCGGCATCTCCCGAACTCACCGCCCAAAGAGGAACTGTTTTAAAGAAAAACAACAAAAAGAAAAGGGGGGTTGGGAGGGCTGAAATCTGCTGGCCCTGCGGTGCCAGCAGGGCACTGAGAGGTGCGGGTGGGTCTGGGTGCAGCTCTGAGCAGCGACGCCACCGTGGTTTCCTGGGGGTTTGCCTTTTTTTTTCCCCCACACCAGGAAAGTCATCTTCTGCCCCAGCCCCCAGCACCAGGAGGAGGCCTGCACGAGGCAGGTTTTGCCTACGAGCTGGGGAACAGTGGGTGAAAGCTGGTGTTGGGAGCTGGTGGCACTGGTGGGGCCATTGATGGTGGCCTTGGCAGTGCTCTGGGGCTAACGAGCAATTGGAAAAAGGTGCTTTTCCTACTCAAATAAATACATAAATAAACCAGGTGCCCATCTCTGGTGCAAATCCTCAGCACTCGCCCCCTCCATGAAGGCTGGGGTCTGAGGGGATTGAGCCCCTCCTTCCCCCCCAAGATGCCCTCTTGCTGCCATGAAGACCCAACCGCTAGTGTTGGGCACCCTTTGGGGTGGCACTTGGGAGGTCCCAGGGTTGGGAGGGCAGATCAGGGGGCTGCTCATTTGGCAGAGTCTCCAGGAGCGGGGTGGGCGCCTTGGTGGGAGACTGTGCAGCATCTGGGGTGTGGGGGGTGACACCCTGACCCTGCCACTGCTCTCCCCCCTCCCCAACAGCTCCAGACCGCTCCAGAGCCGCTCCAGTGCCTTGCTGGCTGCGGAGCCCCAGCTGTGCACCCAGGCCCTCACATTTCCCCCAAAATTGCACACATTGGGCAATAGGATGCCCCGCCCACCCTGGGCTGCCTGGTCCCCACTCCTTTTCCTCTTCCAGCATGCTACAGCATGTTTTTTTTTACTTTGCCATTTGATATTTAGGGCTTTTTTTTTTTTCCTCAGGGATGGTTTAACAATTAAGAAAAAAAATAATCAGAAGTATTTTATGGGGAGTGTCCAGGGCTCTGGAGGCTTTGGTCCCTGGAGCTAGGGATTGCTGGAGAGGCTTTCTGGAAGATGGTCACCCACCTAACGTAACACTAAATATATACGTATTTAAAAAAGAAAATTGAATAAAGGCAGCACGTTGTTGCAACAGCTTCATGGAAGTTACAAAAGCCGATTCCTGCACCAGGGCTATTTACTGCTGAGCCTCCGCGCACCGACCAGCCAAAGAGAAGGTGCCATTTTGGGGATGCATAGGGCAGTTTGCTGTGTGCCATCGCAGAGGTTGGGGGGTGCAGGATGCAGACGAGCTCCCCATGAAGGCTGTAGGAGCATTCTGACCACGTGTGGGCACCCCAGCTCAGCGCTTCGGTGAGAGGCGGAAATCGAGGGTGGCTGGAAGGAGTAGAGGTGGGTCACATCTATGCAAATACACATATAAATACATATAGAAAAGACATATAAAAAAAACCCTCAGCTACTTGCATTGAGGAAAAATTAATTTGGTTTATTTTCTTGAACTTCTAGGAGGAGGATGAGGTGCAACATTTTTTACCTCTGTGCATTCTGGACAGGAAGAAAGAGATGCTCAGACCTTCTCGTACAGTATTGCAGAGTACCCAGACTTTAATATTCTGCTCATACAACCACAGAATCATTTTGTTTGGAAGAGACCTTTAAGATCAAGTCCAGCTGTTAGCACAGCACTGCCAGTGCACCACCAAACCATGTCCCTCAGCACATCTGCTCAGCTTTTCAATCCCTCCAGGGAAGGGGACTCCACCACTGCCCTGGGCAGCCTGGGACAGACCTGGATGAGCCTTTCAGGGAAGAAATTTTTCATGTCAAACCTAAACCCCCCTGGCACGACCAGAGGCCATTTCATCTTGTCCTATTGCTTGTTCCCTGGGAGAAGAGACCAACCCCCACATCACTCCAACCTCCTCTCAGGGAGTTGTCAAGAGTGAGAAGGTCTCCCCTGCGCCTCCTTTTCTCCAGGCTCAACAACCCCAGGTCCCTCAACCACTCCTCCCTAGACTTGTGCTCTAGACCCTTCCCCAGCTTCACTGTCCATCTTTGGAGACACTCCAGCCCCTCAAGATCCTTCTTGGAGGCAGGAGCCCAAAACTGACCCCCAGATGCAAGGGGTGGCTTCACCAGCACCAAGTACTGGGGGACCATCCCTGCCCTACTCCTCCTGGCCCCACTAGTGCTGATACAAGCCTGGATGCTGGCGGCCATCTTGGCCCCCTAGGAACACACTGGCTCATATTCAGTTGGCTGTTGACCAACAGTGCCAGGTCCTTATCTGCCATGTGGTTTCCACCCACTCTTCCCCCAGTCTGAAGTGTTGCAGGGGGTTGCTGTGACCAAATTTCTTCTCTTCGTAAGAAAAAAACAGCTTAGTCGCTCTTCTTTGGACCCACTTCCAGCACCTCAATATCTTTCATGTATTGAGGTGCCTAAAAGTGAACACAGTATTTGAGGTGTGGCCAAGTAGAGACAACCACCTTCCTGATGCTGCTTACCACATTACTTCTAAGGATTCTAATACTTTCTGATTTCCCCCGGTGTCTGCAGATAGTGAAGCGTAACGGGGGGATAAAAGCCCCAGGCCCAAGTGCTACACATACACTTGCTCCGTAGGAAAGCACACGAACCTTCATTTCTATGCTTTACCTATTTATAAAAGCTGGGTTGTGTCCCACGACACCTCTGGGTGACCCCACAGGCCTTTTGGGCTCCGGGGCTCCGCGAGGGCCCCGCTGGGCAGCCCAGGTCTGGCACAGGACAGGCAGCAGACCTCGTCTCACGGCGCCCGGGCCATTCCTGAGGTACGAGCTGCTCTGGCCCGCCGGCTCTCTGCCCAGGCGCGTGGTGCACAGCT